>NC_051218.1:3642500-3707500 GCF_015220715.1 Pygocentrus nattereri
GCTCGATAAGCTGTTCGGTTTGTCAAGAACTTCACATATTATGTCCTAAGCAATGTCCATGGTAGTGAAACCACACGGGCAAGATCTCCCCTTTTTTAGAAATCGATACGAAACGTGAAATGTCCATCTCATGCGGATGTGCATTAAGGAACATTAAGCAAACCACTCATCCCAGCATCGCTGGCTGCCTGTTATGGCCCAGAGATGTTGACAGCATCGCGTGCCAGTGTTGAACAGGATTCTTCTCAAAGGGTTTTGTAGATCAGTTGAGCCGCTGTCACAGCTGTGTAGGGTCTATTTTTCTATTGATATGTCAGCCTGTTCCTGGACGAGGAGCCTTTTGTTGAGCTGAGTGTCATCATTTTACTTCCTACTGAGTTTATCGAGATAATGCGGCCTTATCGGAGCACTAACAACGGATAGGTCTTGCATCCGAAAGCTAAACGTATATAAACAAATAAATAGCCACAGTATTGACACAGTATTTTTGCTATTGGAGTATTGTGAATAGAAACAAGACTGGCTCTTGATAATGATCTCTTGTCTGTCTTTCTGGAGATGTTTTGCCTTTGATCCCACCCTCAATATGCTTTAATAAGGACTTTGCTTGACACCTCAGTGTGCTTCTTTTTTTTTTTTTTTTTTTTTATAGGACTACACATTCTGCATTGTTCTTGCCTTTATACTTTTTCTCCCAGGGGTTGGTTCATAACGTTTGTTGTTTTTAGTTGTTGTAAAAAGCAATGAAATTGACCGTTTTTTTTTTTTTTTTTTTATCTGTTCTGTATTCCTTAGAATTAAATGGGCTGTTTTTATTGCTGTCCTATTTAGACTGATATATCTAAATGTCTATTCTGATGGGTTGCCCTGTATTTTGCCTCATTCAAAGCTGAAACGCTGATTATAACCTCACCATGAGTGGGCGAGGCTAAACTACTGAGAACAGAAGAGTGTGATGTATGTAAATGTGTTGTTATGACATCATAAAGTGACCTAAAATGGGCCCGGTTTGCACCATGTGGTCCCTTTTTAAGATTTTGCGTATGGCTTATGTAGTGTAGATATATATATATCAACACAGAGTAATTATAATTTCTCTCACTGTTTTCAGTTGAACAGATAAGGCAAACACAGAGGAGCCGCCATGGGGGACGACAGCGAGTGGATGAAACTGCCCGTTGACCAGAAGTGCGAACATAAGGTGAGCCTTTTCAAATTTTGCTCTTTGGGCCAAAAAGTCATGGACTTGTTGAATAAGGCTGGCAGTTACATCAGCAGGCTGTTTCTACATCAGCAGTTCATTGTTGTTGCTGTTACCCACAGCTGTTCCATCTCTGTTCCTTCCTTAAACAGCAGAATGGCAACAGCAGTGTTATATCACTTGTAGTTTTAGCTTGTCAACTGCTCAGCAATAACTAGGTAAGTTTGAGAGGAGTTTAATCCTCAAAGGATTCCTAGAAGGAAATTTAGCCGCCAGTAGCAGTCAAGCAGCACAGGGCTGTAATAGGAATAAGGGTATAAACAATATAACTGGAAGAATAATGCACAAAATCCTATCTATCAAACAATCTGGAATAATATCTCTGCACTGATATCAGTGCAGACAAAATTTAAATACAAGCATAGGCTGCAAGAATAAGCTTGAGCTGGCTGTGTAACACTCAAACAAACCTTATTCTGTCGTCATTGCTTCAATATCTCTACCAGCAGAAGCTAGAATTAACAGAACGAAGGCCGACAGGACTCTGAAACATTATGAGAGTTTCTATACCCAGCAGGGTTTTAGGGGTTGTCCTCTGCCTTGAAAAATAGCAGCGTTTTACCTTAAAAGTAGCATCCATTTGGACAATAATGGCCTTTCAGGCTGCTGAGAAGAAGTGGGTCACTTAAGCTACCTCAGCCGTGATGTCTTGTTTAGTTTAATGTTCATCTCCACAATCATCGTTCTCCCTTTTACCCCCCAAAGGTATGGAAGGCCAGACTGAATGGGTATGAAGAAGCGCTGAAGCTTTTCCAGCGGATAGGGGACGAGAAGAGTCCCGAATGGGGCAAATACCTGGGACTTATCAAAAAGTTTGTCACGGACTCCAATGCAGTGGCTCAGCTGAAAGGATTGGAAGCGGCGCTTGTTTTTATTGAGAACGCACATGTGGCTGGAAAGTAAGTGCCTTCGTATGTGCTTTCTGATCTTGGAGGGAACTCCTTGCATGTGTGGTTCTTGTACGTGCGGCTGTTTGTGCAGACGTTTCTGAAATCATGGTAACGGTTTCCGGCCGCCGGATCCTTCAGTGACGCGTGCGAAAGTGCTGCTTGTTTAAACGTTGGTCAGTTCATCTGTAATTTGAGGGTTGAGATGCTTCGGGCAGCATCGCTGAAGTTTAACAAGATGTTTCACAAACAAGTCACCCAACGTCTTATAACGGGTGGTGTTTACACCAGCAGAGCTAATGAACCCACGTTTTCTGTGTTCTGCTACTCCACGCTGAATGTTTTACAAATCTGGCATAGCTTGTTTTCATCGGACCCTTTTTTTCCTGTTTTTTTTAAATGGCACCACAGAGAGCCCTTAAACAGCAGTGTAACAGGTAGTGAGACTGAATTTCTTGGCCTTTAACCTTTTTAACTCCGCGGCACCACCGGTGGTTCCAAAACGCACTTCGTCATATTCTTTACTTCACAACTGTTTCATAAGCTTCCTTCGAAAGGTGGGTGTCGTATATGAGCTGTAACTCTTCCTTCCAGTCAAATAGATGATGTAATTTTAGAATTCATTAATTCATTTTTATAATAAGTTTTTTTTTTTTTTTTTTTTTCTACTGAAAATCCACCCATTTTTCCACAAATCTATGCTATAAACTGGATCTCAGATGGTGTCTCTTCAGTGACCTGCTCTGTAAAATATATTTTATAAAATAATTCAGAGCGTCTGAGATTTTTGGCATTCAACAGTAAATTGTAAGCATATAGCTGTGTGTGTGTGTGTGTGTGTGTGTGTGTGTGTGTGTGTGTGTGTGTGTGTGTGTGTGTGTGTGTGTGTGATCATAAAACACACGTTCTGTTAATTAGAGGTGGTAAAAATAATTTACATTTATTTCATGCAGTTACTGAATAATTAGGCATGTAAATTCAGATGCATAAAAGGTTGTTATTAATTAGTTTTTATTATTTTATTAACTGTTCTTAAGACAATCTAAGGCGCCTACCAGTAGATGTTGCAGTTGTTACCTGATTTGCTATTTAAGCTCTTTACCCTGACTATAATTTATAATTATTTTCCACAGTTTTTGTGATTTTAAATGCTTTATTTTTTGGATGGGGGCACAGCCGTCTTTGTAGAGGTGTGAGTGGTTTTCACAGCAGGGGGTTCTCGGAGCCCCTCCTTCACTCCTCATTGCTCACTAGCAGCTCAACACAGTCACATCATTTCACACACAGCGAGACAAGTGTCATAGTTATGGTTGTCATGGTTAAATTAATTAAAATATCCAAATGGTCAGTATGAGGCCTGCCGAATGAGGTCATTAACCTTTAGAGGGCAGCAGTGAGTAGTGTTTTGTTTATTTGAGGTGATCTGTGCCTGTTTAATCTGGATAGCTATTCAGCCAATTTGGCCGCTTTAGACTTGTGCTTTAATTGTTGTGTACAACGATTAAAAGACAGTTACATTGTTAATTAAGGATGCATTGACGTGAGAAGTGTTGACCCACATCTTTAATGTGTACATCTGATGATGACTAGATCCGGCTGGATTAGCGTTACTGAGAAATATCCACAAATCTTAAATGTTTCTTTTTCTTGACTACATACGTAAGGAATAAATCATTTTTTTTCTTTCTTTACCTTATGGCAGTCTCACACGTGTTAATTCTTACAATCTAAGACAAGATAATCCTCTTAAAATGTAACTTTTTAATGTTTTGTAAGAGAGAATTGTTACAAGAACCCAAGGAGGATTTTCCTGCTCACTGTATCTTCCACAGTCACTTCTAGTAGTTTGTCGTCGTTGTGGGTTTTTTATTGATTGATTGATTGGACTGGAGCACTGTGTCCGAGCCCTGGCCCTTAGTAAGGTTTTGATGCCTAATTTGAGATTGTCATTTATTCCGTCACGTTGTGTTGCTCTTTGTGCGAGAAGCGGTTTGTTCAGATGAAGGCCTTTTGTTCAGCCCTGTGTGTGTGCAAAAGCAACAGAGGAGAAATGTGATCCCTGATGAAAGTGAAGCTATTTAGAGCGAGAGAGAGGCAGTCATCAGACTCCATTAGTCATCATATGTTGGGGCAGACAGAAAGTTCAGAAAAGAGCAAAGTTGCAGCTCTCGCATTCGATTTGTATCGGCTCTGTAGCGTCCACCTCGTCTCATCAGGCCGGCCGTGTGTGAAGGCGAGCGCTCGCTGCGCTGTAGTGGACCGGGCTGTAATGGAAATGTTTAGACTAAACGTCGGCCTGATTGTTCATGCGCCGGTTTCCAAAAGCAGAGATGCTTATTGAGCAGTGCCGCTGTGGTTGTCCGTCTAAGTATAGCTGGGCTGGATGGAACCTGGTCAGGCAGCGCTGGTTACATCAGGTCCTCTGTGGGACATCGATTGTTTGAGTTGGCCCTGGGTGACATCAGCCAGCGTGTTGTGTTGGTGCTTTTTGTGCCGAGCAGTCAAAGCTCTGTGTTATATTACAATGACACTTTGGGTGTATTCAGCAGCTAGATTAAATATTTAATCAGTATGACTGTGCAGTTGATGGGTGGGGACTCACTGTTGTGGTGCAGTGTTTTGGTGATGCTGGCTGCTCTAGGGCCAAACCAGTTGGTTAAATTTGGGCTTAATTTGTTCGTGTTTAGCGCTCTTGATGATAACGCATGTTTTATGTTGGGTCTGTTTTTGCCAGGCGTGCGGTATAAATACAGATGCACTGATCAGGCATAACATTATGACCACCTCCTTGTTTATATCATGTCAGATCAAATCAAATTTATTTGTATAGCGCTTTTTACAGACAGTTTTAACAGGAGTGTAAGAATGTACAACCACCCCCCGGTGGGCAAGCCAGGGGCAACAGTGGCAAGGAAAAACTCTCTCAGAACTGAGGAAGAAACCTTGGGAGGAACCAGGCTCACCAGGGGGGACCCGTCCTCCTCTGGTCAAACTACCTACAAGTGATTATACTACTAATATTAATAGCAGTAATTGGTATTAGGAATAGCTGGGAGTCTATGAGAACATCAGTGTAGGGTGGGCAGCTCGTCCAAGGCAGGTGGTGGTAGCTGGGGTGTGGGCAGCTGGTCTGAAGTGGGTAGCAGGAGGGCTCAGCAGTCGGTCGTCCTTCAGTCCTTCAGTCCTTCAGGTCCACTTACTATCCATGGTTTTCCTACACTACAACGTTTACCATTGCGCATCTTTGGAACGAGAATGGGCACGACTGCTGGCATGCATTTGTTGTTGACAACTGATAGCATGTGAATCAGCTTCAAGGATAAAGAGGTTTATCATTAGCCAGTTATTAAATTGAGTAGCTGTAAGTCTGTTCGTCGTTCGCTGAACTCCTCCCAAGTCTGGGTTGACGATGTTAAACTCTGGCTAGATATCACATGTTGACATTATCACCTGCCTTGGTTTTTCTGAAGATTTAGGCGACGAGGAGCTGAGAAATTCTAGAAGCACAGAAGCTTATGATTCTCTACACAGCGATAAAACTGCAAGGGTCCTGTGTTACAGTTGTGAGCAGTTCGCGTGGCTGAGGTGCAGCCAGGCCAGTCCGTCAGGAAACCTAACTACTCAGCATGGGTTAAGGTTCAGAACAATGGTGTAGTAGAGACAGCAGGATGGTCTTGCATCTCTGGTCCAGGCAGATCTTGTAGCCATGTCCACGTTTTGTGGAAGGTAGATTAGGAGTTTTAAATGAAACTAGGATGCATAGCTGGCTAAGGTGTGGTTGCTCTAACTGGTTATGGTGCCACAGTTGCCGTAACGGTTTATTAGTTTAGCACTGCAGTACCAAAGTATTTCATAGGCTGACTAAAATAGCATCAGCTGTGCATTCTTCATTGCCTTTGTTCCTCTCTTATGCATTAATTGTTTTATCACAAAATGGAAGGAGTAAACATGAATATTTCACTTTTTTAATATATTCAGTGCAATGAATTATATAGCCAGGCTCTTTTGGCCTCATCTTGCTCGGACACTTGCTTTCTGAACTGTGCTTGCCTTTGTGGATGTAGCGTTCATTTTCCAACATCGATTGAGCTTTCGAGAGCTGTTGTGACACCATCAGACAGCACATAATGTTCCTGTGCTTTTGAGACAGTTCGATCGTATCGTCATTACTCTCAGTTAGAAGCATTACACGGACGTTTAGCCCATTCTAGAGGAACTCTTGTGACGTCATGGCAACTGCCGTTGAGAATAGAAGAAAACCATGGATACACACTCACCTGGTACTGTTCAATTGCTTGTTAACACAAATAGCTAATCAGCCAATCACACGGCCGCAGCTCACTGCATTTAGGCGTGTAGAGGTGGTCAAGACGACTTGCTGAAGTGCAGACCGAGCATCAGAACGGGGAAGAAAGGGGATTTAAGGGACTTTGAACGTGGCGTGGTTGTTGGTGCCAGACGGGCTGGTCTGAGTATTTCAGAAACTGCTGATCTACTGGGATTTTCACGCACAACCATCTCTAGGGTTTACAGAGAACGGTCCGAAAAAGAGGAAATATCCGGTCAGTTGTGTGGACGTAAATGCCTTGTTGATGTGAGAGGTCAGAGGAGAATGGGCAGACTGATTTGAGATGATGGGCAACAGTAACTCAAATAACCAACCAGAATCTCTAAGGAACGTTTCCAACACCTTGTTGAAAGTGTGTCACGAAGTATTAAGGCAGTTCTGAAGGCAAAAAGGGGGTCCAACCTTTTACTAGCAAGGTGTACCTAATAAAGTGGCTGGTGAGTGTAGGTGCACTTTGTAGTTCTACAGTTACAGACTGTAGTCCATCTGTTTCTCTGATACTCTGTTACCCTGTTCTTCAGTGGTCAGGACCCCCATGGACTCTCAGAGCAGGTACTATTTGGGTGGTGGATCATTCTCAGCACTGCAGTAACACTGACGTAGTGGTGCTGTGTGCATGTTGCGTTGGTACGAGTGGATCAGACACAGCCGGTTGAATCTGGGCTTAATGTGTTCTGGTGTCTTGCTGCTCATATGTGGTTTGTTGTAGGGATGCAGCTATCGCGAATTGTTGCATTTACATGACAGCAGGCACTGAGCGCTATGAGCTAAACTAAAGCACAGATTATAGACGTAACTAACTTTGGAGTTGCATCAATATTACACTGAAAGTGTCATCACAGTGGTAGTTAGGAGACCAGATCCATGTCTGCAGTGAGGAGACTCCTTGTAGAGCCTTATAGTAGTGGGTAATTGGGTATGTAGCCCCAACACTTCGCCCTACCCCTCTATCTCAACAAACATCTGGATGCCCTAACCCTAGACGTGAATGCGGTGGCAGGGGCAAGGGGTGAAATGCATTTGGGCCTTGTAGTATAAGAATTCTTTCTTTCTTTCCTTCCTTCCTTCCTTCCTTCCTTCCTTCCTTCCTTCCTTCCTTCCTTCCTTCCTTCCTTCCTTCCTTCTTTCTTTCCTTCTTTCTTTCCTTCTTTCCTTCCTTCTTTCCTTCTTTCCTTCCTTCTTTCCTTCCTTCTTTCCTTCCTTCTTTCTTTCCTTCCTTCTTTCCTTCCTTCTTTCCTTCTTTCCTTCCTTCCTTCCTTCCTTCCTTCCTTCCTTCCTTCTTTCTTTCCTTCTTTCCTTCCTTCTTTCCTTCTTTCCTTCCTTCTTTCTTTCCTTCTTTCCTTCCTTCTTTCCTTCTTTCCTTCCTTCTTTCCTTCCTTCTTTCCTTCCTTCTTTCTTTCCTTCCTTCTTTCTTTCCTTCCTTCTTTCCTTCTTTCCTTCCTTCTTTCCTTCTTTCCTTCTTTCCTTCCTTCTTTCTTTCCTTCCTTCCTTCTTTCCTTCTTTCCTTCTTTCCTTCCTTCTTTCTTTCCTTCCTTCTTTCTTTCCTTCCTTCCTTCTTTCCTTCCTTCCTTCTTTCCTTCCTTCCTTCTTTCCTTCTTTCCTTCCTTCTTTCCTTCCTTCTTTCCTTCCTTCTTTCCTTCTTTCCTTCCTTCTTTCTTTCCTTCCTTCCTTCTTTCCTTCCTTCCTTCTTTCCTTCCTTCCTTCTTTCCTTCCTTCCTTCCTTCCTTCCTTCCTTCCTTCCTTCTTTCCTTCCTTCTTTCCTTCTTTCCTTCTTTCCTTCTTTCCTTCTTTCCTTCCTTCTTTCCTTCCTTCTTTCTTTCCTTCCTTCTTTCTTTCCTTCTTTCCTTCTTTCCTTCCTTCTTTCCTTCTTTCCTTCTTTCCTTCCTTCTTTCCTTCCTTCTTTCTTTCCTTCCTTCTTTCCTTCCTTCCTTCTTTCCTTCTTTCCTTCTTTCCTTCCTTCCTTCTTTCCTTCCTTCTTTCTTTCCTTCCTTCCTTCTTTCTTTCCTTCCTTCTTTCTTTCCTTCCTTCCTTCTTTCCTTCCTTCCTTCTTTCCTTCCTTCTTTCCTTCCTTCTTTCTTTCCTTCCTTCTTTCTTTCCTTCCTTCTTTCTTTCCTTCCTTCTTTCTTTCCTTCCTTCTTTCCTTCTTTCCTTCCTTCTTTCTTTCTTTCTTTCTTTCTTTCTTTCTTTCTTTCTTTCTTTCTTTCTTTCTTTCTTTCTTTCTTTCTTTCTTTCTTTCTTTCTTTCTTTCTTTCTTTCTTTCTTTCTTTCTTTCTTTCTCTCCTTCTTTCTTTCTGTCTGTCTGTCTGTCTGTCTGTCTGTCTGTCTGTCTGTCTGTCTGTCTGTGACAGAGCCCTGCTAGTGACATCCTGCATATAAACAAAAAAATAATAATGTGTGGCCATGTCTTATTAACAGGGGAATGAGATCATGCATTAAAATCTCAATCCTGCACCACCCAAATTGTGGATACAACTTAATTATCTTGTTCCCACACCTTGCCACGCCGGTATCCGTACTGAGCTGTCGCCTGAATTGATTAACCAACTAGTTCTATCAGCCTGTTTCCAGAGCATTGAGCTTTGATGCTGAGTAATTCAGTGGCATTCTTGTCTTACAGGACAACAGGAGAGGTGGTGTCGGGTGTAGTGAGTAAAGTCTTCAACCAGCCCAAAGCGCGAGCCAAAGAGCTCGGAACAGATATCTGCCTCATGTACATAGAGATAGAGAAAGCGGAGATTGTCCAGGATGAGCTCATCAAAGGACTGGATAACAAGAACCCCAAGATTGTAGTGGCCTGCATTGAAACACTAAGGAAGGCGCTCAGGTGAGTTTGACTGCTCTATTCATCCACTTTATATGATAATAGTGAAAGATGTCTGTGTGAACTCAAACCACTTAGAACAACAGCGGATTCACTAAAATCAAAGCTGCCTGTGTGCACTTGCTAGGTTGTCATACAAGTTTGATATATTTACAATCATGCTTGTGTGAAGTCCTGTGCAAAAGTCAGCGGAGAGAACATGTACAGCTGTTTATCGAGGCAGGATACCGTTATGGTGAATAATATTAGAATCCATACAGATTAACTGTACTTTTTTATAAACCATTTCCAAAGCTCTCCTCAAGGAAGCCCAGCATTTGTAGTTTCCATCCAATGCCTAGTTTATCAAATAAGACATTCATTAAATTAAATCAGGTGCTGTTGAAACTGTGAAACTATAAAAGTATGAATTCATCTGTTTTGTGTTTTTTTTTTTTCTTCTTTTTTTTAATATATTTACAGTGAGTTTGGTTCCAAGATCATAACCCTGAAGCCAGTAGTCAAAGTGTTGCCAAAGCTGTTTGAGTCTCGAGAAAAGGCCGTGCGAGACGAGGCCAAATTGCTAGCAGTAGAGATCTATAAGTGGATTCGTGATGCTTTGCGAACTCCTCTGCAAAACATCAACTCTGTGCAGGTGAGATAAGAGCTTCCACCTTTCCGGCACTCGGCCCTTTGAT
This sequence comes from Pygocentrus nattereri, assembly GCF_015220715.1. Lineage (NCBI taxonomy): Eukaryota > Metazoa > Chordata > Actinopteri > Characiformes > Serrasalmidae > Pygocentrus > Pygocentrus nattereri. Next base: position 3,652,495 of record NC_051218.1, read on the forward strand.
CTACCTGTGAATGACTAAGAAAAATGCACATACCTGGACTTCAGCTTACAGGAACAACAGAAGACCATCACTAGAAAGAGAAATAACTGCAGGTGGAAATAGGCTGAGGGCTCAGACACAGTGACGTTAATGGTTGACTGGTTGATCATTAAGCAGAAAATCAAGGATGCGACCCCTTAAAAATATCAATTATGAAATGGATAGTTCTAGTTTGGCTAAGCTGTGTTCAAAGCCATTTTAAAATCCTTGATCTATGCACACTTAGGAGCTGAATTATGTATTAATGCACTGAAATATTAAAATGTGATCCTTGTGTGAACTGCAAAAGGTACTGATAGGTAATGCCAGGCATCAACATCTATATGAAGTGAACTTAACTAAAAGATGTTCTGAACATGTGTTTTCCACCCATTACCAGCCCAAATTATGACAAACATAAATGACCTGACCGGGGAGAGATTTGGCTCCGTGTGGCTCAGTAGCTCTCAAACCATTGTCGTCTGCCTAGTCCTTCACTATAATTTTATAATTTTGCACACTCATTCTTTAGTCTTTCTCTAGGAGAGAAAATAATTCTTTCACTTGATGTTTTTTATTCCCCTATATTTCAATATTGTATTTGTGTTCTTGAAAAGTGGTCCTGAACGCCACTGTTAATATATAAGATTCAGATTCCTTTATTGATCCCGGGGGGAAATTGCAGTTGTTACAGTTGCAGCCATTTATGTAAAAATGAACACTTTACTAATAATTTAAGACGATATAGAGAATTTACAGTATGTACACCAGATTTAAGTACTTAAGAATATAGTAAGGTGGCGGTGATTGTGATCATAATATGAGACATCAGGTACAAAGCAGTTACAATTATTTAAATTAAGTTAGTGATATATATATATATATATATATATATATATATATATATATATATATATATATATATATATATATATATATATATATTTATTTATTTATTTATTTATTTATTTATTTATTTAATATAATATAATATAATATAATATAATATAATATAATATACAATTTTCTGTGCGCTTAATTACTCAGTAGGTCTGTCTGCCCTTAAATGCAAAAGTTTGACCGCCCCCTCAATCGAATTACAGGTTTTGTAGACTGTCCAAGTGAAAGTAAATTAACACCTCATTTACTGAGAGCTCACTGGGCATGTTTGACCAGGGTCGCCCAAACTTTTGCATATGACTGTAGCAGAACTGATTGTCTGTTGTGCCTTCATCTATACTCAAAAATTTCTACTATTCAAATAAGAGATTGTTTGTTTAATAGAAACTAAACCAAGTTACATCGGCGTGTAATTTCTAGAAGATTGTCCTGTTTGCACACACTAACAGTTCAGTGCAGTGATTCATAACTTTAATGACAGATACTGAAATAAATAGAGAAATTTGTCTGAAATTGTGAGAAATTCTGTCTTAATTTTCAGAGCGAAATTTTTGGCCATAAAAAAATGAGGTGAATTTTTAGTCTTGAGAAACGAGGTGATTGTGAGACTTGGCAAAAGTAAGGTAACGAGGTGTTTGAGGTATTTGTTTGTATTGTGTTCATGTCCACAGCTGAAGGAGCTTGAGGAGGAGTGGGTGAAGCTGCCTGCGGGTGCCCCAAAACAAAGCCGCTTCCTGCGTTCACAGCAGGACCTGAAGGCTAAGTTCGAGCAGCAGCAGGCGACTGGGGGCGACGAGGGCGATGGTAAGACTGCTTCTCTCTATTACTAATTTCATAGCTGTTAAACTTTTTAATCATTATGTTCAACAGCTGCACAATATAGCTTGTTGATTACCGTGATTTTTGACCATTGCAGTACTGATATGTAAATGAGCCTTCTAACCAATCACAAATGGCTTTACTATTTGAGCATTCTGCCCAGTTACTGAGGAGTTTTTCTGTAGGTATTTCCCTCAATAAAGTATTCTCACTATCCAATAAAATACAGATGTATGGTTAAAGAAAAAAAGTTGATCCCACATTTTTTGTCTCGCCGAATCATCTGAATTAAACTCTCACCATGTTCTTCCAGGTGATGATGATGATGGAGAAGCTGATACACATGTTGATCCCTATGAGCTGCTGGAAGCTGTTGAGATTCTTTCAAAAATCCCAAAAGATTTCTATGAAAAAATTGTAAGTCTGGTCTCACATTTCTCAGACAACCTGTGGATATATTTCTCATCCAAAATGAATAAGCTGTGTTTACAGCTCTTTGTTTGTTTGTTTGTTTGTTTTTAAATGGACTGCCTGTTTCTCTCTGTTCCACCGTAGGAAGCAAAGAAATGGCAGGAAAGGAAAGAAGCTTTGGAAGCAATAGAAACACTCTCAAAAAACCCCAAGCTGGAGAGTGGAGACTATGGGGACTTGGTCCGAGCGCTCAAAAAGGTAACGGGCCTCTGCTGGATGCAGTTGATCTGCTGTTGACCTGCCTGTGCTCCGCCGGCAAATTCATTATTTCTTAGTAACTGTTATTGAAAGTTGGCAAAATATTTGAGAAATGGGGGAATTATGGCATATTTAGTTTTTGTCAGAATAACAGAATTGAATGTGTGTTAATGATTTTAACAATGTTTTTGTGTGCATGTAAAGCCTCACACTGTTTTAGAAAGACGATGTTTTATTGGGTAATAAAATTCTAATCGGGTTTGTTGGCAAATTTTTAATTTTCCTCCACATTTCTAGTTTCAATCGACTGCAACAATACAGTGTAACTTAGTAGCTTTGCATTTTAATCTGGAAAATCTACATCATGTACCAGCTCTATATAAAGCTGACACTTCCTCACTAGGTGTCTCGTTCGGTACATGTTTTGTAAAGCTTATTCAGCTTTGGACTGGTTGTATAGTGTAGTGGGTAACACCTGTCTTCCACACTGTGGACTGGGGTTCAATCCCCTGCACACTACACTATACCAATAAGAGTCCTTGGGCAAGACTCCTAACACTGCCTTCACCTACCAAATTCTAAGTCGTTCTGGATAAGAGCGTCTGCCAAATGTGAGAAATGTAAATGGACGGGTCAGTTTTGGGAAGTGGAGTTCCTCGGATCAATTGAGCTCTGACAATATCATGTCTTTCATTATGCAGGTTGTTGGCAAAGATGCCAACGTAATGCTGGTGACCTTGGCAGCCAAATGCCTAGCTGGACTGGCAGCAGGACTGCGAAAGAAGTTTGGAACATATGCGGGCCATGTAAGTTGAGACAAGTCCAGATGAAACTGTTCCACCGGATGTGGGCGTGGTCATCAGTGAATTTGTGAATTTATGGCTGCCCTGTTCTTTTAAATGACTTACTGGTTTGACACTTACAGCACTTCCATATTTAGAGCCAAGGTCCCGGCTGAAGTCCAACATGCTAACTTTGTTTTCAAAGGTGGTGCCAACCGTTCTTGAGAAGTTTAAGGAAAAGAAACCTCAGGTGGTCCAGGCCTTGCAGGAGGCCATTGATGCCGTCTTCCTTACTGTGAGTAAACCTATCAATCTGATTTAATAACTAAAAACACCAGTTCAGAAACTGCTTTTCAGTACTTTGTTCATTATAAGCTGAGAGAAACTTAATAACTCTGCTCTAAGCATTGTAAATACTACACAGCAGGAAAGAGAAACTTTTTGTTTAGTTCTAAAAATGTCCACTTTTGGCCCAACTTTAACAAACCAACAAGTTTTATCAAGCTGCTTTTTCTTTCAAGTCCAAGTGCTGTAAAATACAGGTCTTAAAGGGAATTCTGCTGGTTAAAAAAAAAGAATGCATAATTTAGTGGTTATGGGGTAAATGAAGTAATTCGGAGTGGTTTGTTGTGAAATAATTCATTGTAGATAAACTGACAGACTCAGAATTCTTTACAGTGGTGCTGATGGGAACCAGGGGTCATGATATCTTCAACACACATGTAGCCACTTTAATTATTATCCAAAACCACCAGAGAACCTACAAATAAATTTTCTTTGGGTACTTTTATTTAACTTGCTGTTAAATTAATAATAACTCCATGTTTTAAAACTGTGATTTAAAAAAAAAAGACTCCAGATAGCGCATGTGTAACCACTTGAAATAACGTTAATAATGTTTGGTTTCTATCATCACAACTGAACGTTTCTGATTCTCCAAGCTTTTCTGGAGCAGAACTCTACATTATTTATGCAAACTTTAAAAAAAAAAATGGGTGGATTCCTCCTTTAAAGCATAGTGCCACCTGTTGGAGGCAGTTAGGAGGGTGTGGGGAGAGAACTTGTGACTATAACAATGTGGAACTGGTTTATATTGCTTACAGACAACACTTCAGAACATCAGCGAGGACGTGTTGGCTGTGATGGATAACAAAAACCCGTCGATCAAACAGCAGGCCTCGCTGTTCCTGGCCCGAAGCTTTCGACACTGCACTCCCGCCACTCTGCCAAAAAGCGTCCTGAAGCCCCTCTGTGCCGCCTTCCTCAAGGTGCCCAACACCTCACACTGTTTACATGTTTAAACTTCAGTTTGAAGTCCTTTTTTTCTGAACTTTGTTTCCTTTGCAGCTACATTGTAAGGAATATTATTTATTTATTTATTTATTTTTTTTTTTTTTTTAACCCCAGATGTAGTAAATCAACCAAGACATGATTGGAGTCCAAAATTTACTTCCTTAGTTCAAAACTGGAGCTATGAGGCCAATGTTTCTAACCTTGATCTTAATCTGCATGTTTTAGCAGTTCACTCTTGATAGATGCTCATCGCTATGGCAGCGCAAGCTGCTGCTAATAACATCAGATGAGCTATAACATAATAGCAGAGATGTGTTGTGAGATTTATTTGTGTTGCTTTGATTGTGATTCCTGTATGTTAAGCAGGTCTTTTTTTTTTTTTTTTAACGTTTTTTTTAATATGTGAAGGGCTATATCTATTTTTTTATGCAGAAAGAGGCTGGTGTAAGTTGGCTGTTTCAGTTTCAACCGAAGGATTGGAAAAGACATTGTCACAAAAAACGAACTCTGGGTCGAAACTTTCTGTAGTTTCTTTAAACCATATAAACATGTTTTTAAAAGGTCTGAAATCCACTTCTTTATCACAGCAAGTGAACGATTCTGCTCCGGAGGTGAGGGATGCTGCGTTTGAAGCATTGGGCACTGCCATGAAAGTGGTAGGGGAGAAAGCAGTTAACCCATTCCTGGCTGATCTGGACAAACTCAAACTGGATAAGGTAACTTTAGATCACTTGGCATTACAGCAAAAAATCTGAAATAAAGGATTGCAATTCGAGATCTGCCTTTTAAATATACTTTTGGCTTTTTTCAGTTTCTCTCACCTCTTGAATCTGTTACTCAATTATTAATCTTAAAACTTGTTATTCAGATTACTCTGAAACTAGTCTGTAAGTCATGTAGTCATTAGAGTGAGGAATTGAAGTGTCCTGCCTGCAGACCCTTAGGGTCTAAGGGATTATACTTCTGAGTAGCCGTTTTGTGCCATTCTGCAGTTTGCTCCAAAGGTCAGTCAACTGTACTTTACTCCAGTGCATACATGTAGGATTGGGCTCTTTGATCGTGCTTGGTGTGTTTTGTGAAGTTCAGTTTCAGGACATTTACCGTTGGCTTTTTCCCCCCCCCCCCCCAAACACAGATTAAAGAATGTGCAGATAAAGTCGAACTTGTTGGTGGGAAGAAGGGGGGAGGAGGTGGAGGCGAGAAGAAGGAGAAACCTGCAGCTAAAGCTCCACCTGTGGAAGAGCCTCCACCCAAAGCTGCTGTTGGTGCTCCTAAAAAAGCTCATCTGGCCAAAGTAAGGTCAAAATACAAGATTGAATTTAGCCCTTTTATATCTTAATTAAACCCTTTGTTACTTCAGCTGTGTAGGTGGGCAATATTACAACATGTGCTACTGCTGTGATAAATTACATCACCTTTATCACAGAATGCTTTTCTCAGTAGGATCAGCTTCTCAGTTCTCAGAAAGCTGTAATATTGAGGTGCTTAAAGTGTATTGTGAAGTTGTCTTGATGTGTCTATGGCTACGTTTACACAGCAGGTGAAAGTGGCCCAAGTCCGATTAGTGTCAATGTGTGAACAGCAAAAAAAACTCATTGAATCTGATATTTTCAATTCCAGTTGGAGATGCTTTCATATGTGGTACTGAAATCCGATACGTTTCCTATCTGCAGCAGTGCAACTCGGTCTGAACGGCCAGTCAGTGAAGCTGTATGATGGTTCATGTGATCCTGGTGAAGATGAAGCTGAACTCTCCAAGAGCGACTGGTGTTCGTTGGCAGTCGTGATTGTTTACCTCTGGATGAGCCACGTGAAGCTCTGTTCTTTTGAGCATGTGGGTCAATTTAAGAGCAGATCTGTTCAGACTGATGTTGCATACAGATCACATTTTAAAAGATGTTGTGAACAGAAAAACAAACAAAAAAAAAATTTGGTGAGAATCAGATTTGGGCCACTTTTACCTGCTGTGTGAACGTAGCCTGTTATAATTTTGACACGTCACCCACTCACAGTTTGAACTGCTCTTTTCCGACAGATGCGCATTCTATATACGATACACTTTAAAGGGCCCGTATCGTGGAAAACTGAAATTTCTGATGTAGTGTGTAAACATTATATGTTTAAAGTCAGTTCCATCCATATATGTAAAGAAAGCTGCAAAAACAGCTTTTGATTGTGACTTTATGAAAATGCAAATGTGTTTGCACTGTTATCTGCCTGTACAGCCCACAGTGCTTGAGCCTTGCCCATTCATGCTCAAGTTATAAGGTGTTACAAGATACAGGGCAGCCAGTGAGAACAGAGGTCATTTACACATCAGTCTTGAAGGCACAATAACAAAAGCAGCCTTTTTAAGGGTAAAGAGGATGGAAAGTTAAACGTTAATTATGTTTGTTTTGGGTACATAAAACCAAACAAGTGTAATAGATGGACTTCAGCACAAGAGAAATGTGGGCTATGGGTCCATCGTATTGAAACAATCAGCTCTTGGTGTGACTTCCGCTCACCTGTTTAAATTTTCAGGCTGCAGTTCCTCCCAAAAAGGGCAAACCTGCTTCAGCTCCGAGTGCCAAGGCAAAGAAAGCTACAGACGCAAAAGAAATGGTAGAGACTGAATTACCTGTAAGTGTGCTAACTATTAAGTTATTGTCCTTATTTGTTTGTAGCTTTGTTTGTTATTGTTTTTAATTGATGTTTTGTTTGTGTGTTCGACCCAGTTGGAGGTCTGTGAGGAGAAGTCGGCTGCTGTGCTTCCAGCCTCCTGCATGCAGCTGCTGGACAGTGCTAACTGGAAAGAGAGACTGGCTAGCATGGAGGAATTTCAGAGGGTAACATTGTTGCTGCTGTTTTTGTTTCTCCCACCTCTCTAAAGCCAGCACACTTAATAGAACCAGAACTGAATTAACAGAATTTCTGATTTGTATCTGTTTCTCAGGCTGTTGAGCAGATGGACAGAAGTCAGATGCCTTGCCAGGCTCTAGTCAGGATGTTGGCTAAGAAACCTGGTTGGAAAGAGACCAATTTCCAGGTAGGCCTTGTTCATAGTGCCTGTACTGTCACAGCAAAGAAGAGCAATAAAAGGGCCAAATAGTGAGTTATTTAAAGACATTCATACTAGCCTGAAACAAGTAGTGCATACCAATCCTCAAAAACTGTAATACAGGTTCTCAACCCAATAAATTTAAAAAAACATGAATTAAAAGCTTGATGCACTTTTTCTTTCAATATAAAATGTTTGTTGTCACAACTGGAGCCACCTTTTTTTTTTTTTTTTTTTTTTTTTTTTTTTTTTTTTTTTTTTTTTTTTGTCCATCGTCCGTCATACTAATATGCCTTGTTTTAGATTATTCCCAATATGAACACAGACCCTGAAGTGTAAAGCTTGACTCTGCTTGTGCTCAGGTGATGCAAATGAAGCTGCACATCGTGGGACTCATCGCTCAGAAAGGCTCTTTCTCCAAAACATCTGCTTTGGTGGTGCTGGATGGCCTGGTGGATAAGATCGGGGACATCAAGTGCGGCAGCAATGCCAAAGAGGCTCTGACCGCCATCGGAGAGGCCTGTTCACTGCCCTGGACTGCTGAACAGGTTAGTTCAGGCTGGAGTTCCTCTCAAACAAGTAGAATGACCTTTTAGGAAATTAAATTAATTAATTTCAGCATCAGATTACATATTCTGTCAGAGTGATTAATCATTGTTCAGTGTTTAGGTAGATGAGATGGTGTTTATAATCTGTCTGTAGCTCTTTATGTTGGACCACAGGTACGTTTGAGGTTAATCAGTGCTCTGTTCTGCAGGTGGTGTCTTTGGCCTTTGCACAGAAAAACCCCAAAAACCAGGCGGAGACGTTAAACTGGCTGGCCAACGCAATGAAGGAGTTTGGGTTTGCAGGGTGAGTGGGGTGGTGGGGGGCACCATGACTGGGGGGGCACTCATGACTACATCTGTTCTGTGTGTTTTGTTTGTGCATAATTCAACCTCGGTTTACCTCAATCTTCCACATAAATCTTGCAGAATTAACGTGAAGGCTTTCATCAACAACGTCAAAACTGCTTTGGGTGCCACCAACCCGGTGAGTCTTTCTTATGGATTTGGTGTGCGTGACGACCACATCCATGTTTTGGTCAAGTATTTGTTTATATGCTTCCTGCAAAGTCTTTCAGCCCTACTGCAGTAGTTCTGTTGTGTGCTGTGTACATCTGAACAAATTAGACTTATTTCTTAATAAACTGCACTCACTTAAAACAGTCCCACTTTATATTGTCTCTAATAACTGTGTAGTTACATGTGAACAACATATGCGACACCACTGAAACTACTAATGTGTGTAATGTGACAGTACAGCAGATACCCAGTTATATTAAAATGTAACTCTATAAAATGTTGCATTAACCCCAAAGCCGTCTATATTATCACTTCTTTATTACACATTACCTACGTAATAACTACACAGGAACTGGCCACTTTAAAGTGTAACTAACACTTTACAGCAAACAGCAAAGTTCTTCTGTAGAAGTTATACTTGTGTAATTACATGAGGCAAAACAAGTTGATACACATGTAATAACAGGCTGTACTTCTGTAATTCATCTAACACTGACTGTCAGTAGTGTTGCATATGTTGTTCATGTGTAACTACACAGTTATTAGAGACACTTGATATAAAGTGCGACCATTAAAATATTTTACATTTTGTAAATGTCATTTAAAAAAAAAAAAAAGTGAGTGTGTGTGTGTGTGTGTGTGTGTGTGTGTGTGTGTGTGTGTGCGGGCATTTCATAGATCATGCATTGTATTCAGCCGTTTTCTAACCCTCTGCATTCCTTTCAGGCGGTGAGAACTGCAGCCATCACTCTGCTGGGGGTGATGTATTTGTACATGGGGGCTCCTCTCCGTATGTTCTTCGAAGACGAAAAGCCGGCCCTGCTTTCACAAATAGATGCTGAGTTTGAAAAGGTACGTGAACAGTTCAGTCAAGTTATAAAACCTGACTGGTGAAAGGTGTTTACCAACACTGGCAATACACCACTTCTATTCGACATCTCTTAAAATTGAGTTGGTTTTGCTCAGCTGACCGCTTGTTGCTACTGATGCACCATCTCTGTTTAACAGTATAATTAAAAAATGACCTCAACATTTAACATGTGCTGTTCAGCCCATTTCAAATGCAGGCTGGGTAGGATGGATTGTATAGAGGCTACGAACTTGTAGAAATTCAGCCCTTTTTTTTGGTCAGCCCTGTTTGAACTCAGTGTCTCTCTTGTTAAAGTAAGCAATGAATAATACATCAGTGCAGTCCAAGTGTAGTTTTTGCCTTAGGAGTGATTTACCCTCAAGCAATTCTCTTCTTATGTGTACAAGTGTAGTTGATGGTCCATTACACACAGTCTCACACCTGTCGGCTAACTTGGCACACCAGGTGCCAGTTACTTAAAATTCTTGCAGCTTTCTTTAATTTTTTTTTTAATGCATTTCTGACTTTTAATAAACATGTATGTTGATGCAGATACAGAAACATTTATGAGAGGTAGAAATTGGGACCAGTACAGAGAAATATAACGCTGCTTTTGGATGAAAACCTCATATCTCCATTTTTGTCGTTTTTTTCAGGTTTTGATGTAATTTGAAAATGTCTGTTGCTCTTTACGTAGCATGTAAATTTCATTAAGAGTGGGTCAAAAGAAATGGAGGAAAATGGCTTGGTAAAAACTCTGGTTCCATTGACTTACATTAAAAGTAAAGTATGTTTTTTGCTTCTGCTGTAAAGTTACTATTTTGGAGATGCTTTCTTCTGACAACAGTGATTAAAATTGTTTCTGTAGGGTTACAAATCACTGCTGTCCAAAATGGTAGCTTTACAGGAGAAGACAGGAGTGTTATTTACTTTTAAAGTGAATTATTGTCAAGAGATCTTGTTCCAAGCCATTTTTGAGCTTTTCTAATGGTCCATTCATGAAATTTTTGCACAGTGTAAAAGGTAGATGCTGAGCTTGGACAATGTTAGAAAACAAGTCTGTCCTTTAAAGTGCATTAAATACATGCTGATACCCATCCATCCATTTTCTAAGCCGCTTCTCCGTCAGGGTTGCGGGGGGGTGCTGGAGCCTATCCCAGCAGTCTTCGGGCGGAAGGCAGTATACACCCTGGACAGGTCGCCAGTCCATCGCAGGGCAGACAGACAGACACAGACAGTCACTCACACACTCACCTTTTTTCTTAAACAATGATTTGACAATACCAATCCTGATATTATTGTCCATCCCTGTAAGTCATATAATATAGATCTGATATTGACAGTAGAGATGAAGCACACCATTGCTTTACCAAAGAGAGAGCACCATAAGAGAGAGTCTTCAGTGTTACGTTCACCAGCTAATGTGAATGACTATACTCAGGCGTATCTGTTAAATAATGATACATATCTATTATGTAATTTAATGCATTTTTTTTATCAGTTAAAAACGTTTAAAAACATCAGTTATTGATTTTACCAGCCAGAGGTTTGAAGAATCAGTTATTTTATTGGACAAAACTCAAAATCGTGGCATACCAAATCATACTTTTTGCGGATGTGTGCGTTTCAGATGCAGGGTCAGTCTCCTCCTGCTCCTATGCGAGGGATGACCAAGAAAGGAGCAGAGGAGGAAGGGGAGGATGCTGATGAGGAGGAAGTGGACGGAGGAGCTGGCGACATCATGGACCTGCTGCCCAGAACTGATATCAGGTCAGTCTTGAACAGTTATGGCATTACAGTGCTGTTCACCATTGAGTTCAGGTTAAACTTAAGTGGTGTTTTACTGGAAAACAGAAATCAGAAACCATAAGCAAGGCTGTTTGGGGTTATTTAGCAGCTTATCAGTGTTTGAGGCAAGAGTGTGATGGTTTAGGCATATAAGCTTCATTAATTGTCAGCTAAAGTAGCTGTGGTAGCTTCGGTAGCTTCGGTATAAAACTACAGCAAGCCTCAGACACCAAACGCCTTTCATACGATTTATGATAATCCACATCCAAAAATCAGACTAGTAGGAAAAATCATGATAAAAAGTGATGTAGTGTAACTCTTGTATGTGACCTTGTAAAACCTGAAGCCTAGTTAAATGGCTAAAATTGGGACAAGAAAGATTAAATCTTAAAATAACTCATCAGCAATTTGGACAAACTCTGTTGAACCCATTTAAACTTATCATGGTTGGGAGAAATTTGGCAGGATTGTGATTAAATCCTGATCAGCTTTATCCTCTTATAGACAGTGTGTTCTTAGTGAAAGGGAATTTTTGGAATGCTTATTGATTTGCATCTTGCTCATATTCTTGTTTTCAGTGACAAGATCACTTCAGACATGGTGGAAAAGATTGGTGATAAGAACTGGAAGATTCGGAAGGAGGGGCTGGACGAGGTGGCGGCCGTCATTTCAGAGGCCAAGTTTATTCAGTCTAACATCGGAGAGCTGCCGATGGCACTGAAGGGCCGACTTACTGACTCCAACAAACTACTGGTATTTTCTTTTGTTTTATTTGGTGTGAGACTCTACACAATAACATTTAGCTGTAAGACTAGTTTACCTTGTTTATCTTCATTTAGTACAACCACATTTTCAAAAACAACAAAACCTCATACTTCATATCTCAGAACTTTACAGGAGAAGCAAAAACATACTTTACTTTTAATGTTGGTCAATGGAACCAGAGTTTTTACCAAGCAGTTTAAGGCCTTTTCTTAATTTTGATTGATTGATTGATTGATTGATTGATTGTTTATTTTTGGTCAGTTCATCATGAAATTTACACAATGTGAAGGACAACAGACAAATGATTTTCAAATAAAATGATGTCAATAATGTCAAATTGAGGTTTTGTTCCAACAGCAGCAACATTGTGTATTTTTTAAAAACTTGTTTTTTTTTTTTGTTTTTTTGTTTTTTTCCCTTGTTATTTTTCAAAAACAATACAGTTTCTCAGTTTTAACAGTTAATGTCTTTGTACCAGTTATTTGTACTAATTAAATACAGGGATTAAATAAATAGTGTACCTTTTTTGTATTGTTTTTCTTTACATTTTGGACTGTATCCCAAGTTTTTTGGAAATGTATTTGTAAACTTCAACTTTTTATAATGCACAAATGGCAAAAAAAAATGGCCATAACCTTTTCTTTTTTTTTTTTTTTCTTTTTTTTTTTGACTTTTTGTGGACCGAAACCTTTTAAAGGCGTATTGTTGTGTGTTTTATTGATGCTGAGTGTAAATATCCAGTCAGTGTAGTAACTTTTAAAATGTTGTATATTGCATCAAAATTTAGCTGATTTGTATTTATTTATTTTGACATTTTCTTTCCTAGGTTTTAAAATTCTATTTGCAATTATACTTGGACATGCAGTTGTCATCATGATTGATTTGACTGGTCGTATTTAAAATCGTTGCAGGTCCAGCAGACTTTGTCCATCCTGCAGCAGATTGCCACAGCCATGGGTCCATCCCTCAAACAACATGTGAGAAACCTGGGCTTCCCCATCATCACTGTGCTAGGAGACAGCAAGGTAAACCTTCTTAATACCCTGCTGCCCTAACCACACCTACCCATTATCTGCCCCAGAGACCTTAAAGCCCTCCCTACTGCCCTGTGGAAACCCAAGACTTGCATGCAAACACTATGTAAATCTAAAAACGCTGCATCCTGAAACCCTGCCCCCATCTGCTACAGAAGAAGCTCCCACTGATCCATGCAAACAGGCATACCAGCTGCTCTGTACTGCCCAAACCTGAAAAATATGAAACTCCCAGGGGTCAAAACAGACCCCTCATTGATACTTTCTTACAGTTAAGAAACATGATACTTGTGGTCGCTGTTGCATCTCGACCCTTATCTGAAGCTTGTCGCTAAAGACAAGTGCAATATATTGCATGGGGACCGTATTACTAACAATGTAGTCTTGGACCAGTAATTGATATTTTGCAAATTATTCTTTTTTTAGCAACAGCAACAAATTAACTTATTAAATCATTAAGTTCCATGCCGCTTGGAGAGACTATAAAATACACTGGTTTGGTAGTATTTTGGCACATAATGCCATCTGTGCAGAATATAGTTATCATTATAAATTATATTTACAATTTGCTTAATTATTGGTATTTATATACTGTCAGAGAAAACGCAAGCCATACAGTAAAGCACTCTAATGCTCACGTCATACACTCTTTGTAACTAATCTGGAAGTTTGATCAGTGGTCTCATTAAAAAAGAAAACCTTCAGTGGGGAAAAATCAAGAAAAATCATGTGCTTTCTCACATTTGCAGATGCTTATGTACTCTCTTTGTGCTGTAGCTCATTGTAAGCAGCTTTCTGAGCATCATTGGATCAATTACACCATCTGTTTGTGTACATGCAACTAAACCCCACCTCTCTTCCCAGCCCAACATCAGAACCACTGCCATGACGACGCTGAACGCATGGGTGGAGCAGACGGGACTGAAGGAGTGGCTGGAGGGAGAGGACCTATCAGAGGAGCTGAAGCGGGAGAACCCCTTCCTCAGACAGGAGGTACGAACCACCTGCCTAAAATCTGTCTAAATGCACCAAGCAGTAGTGAAATTAGATCACAGTGGATGGGAGAAAAGCTAATGGCACCGTCTCCTCTGTTACCATGAAGATTCAAATACAGCCAAATCAAGATAAAGGGGATCTGTTTCAAGAATTAAAATGGCTAAAAAAAAAAATTGTTCCCAAAAGAACTTTCACAGGTACACAAAGTAGATTATGCTGGCTTAATGCTACAAATAGTCAGATATCTTCTCTAATCTGCATCCTCTTACTTATTATAAGAATGACTATGCATTGATGCATAAACAGGTAAAATGATTATGTATGTGTCGTCACAAACAGCAAGGGGTAATTTGCAAGCCTAGCCTTTATCAGAAAAGGTTCTGTTTATAGTGGTGGTGGTGGTGGTGGTGGTGGTGGTAACTTTCATGCATTAAAAATGCAGTACAAGGTGAAAACAACAGTGGAAGAAAAGACAATCAAGAATAAAAACAAAATATAATAAACAAACAATAAACAGCAGAAAATACTATATACTGTATAATACTATATATGCATATACTAATACAATTAAAAAGCGCAAGAGAAAAGTGAATAAAAAGACAATTAAAAAATACAACTAACAAGAACGTAAAAGTAATATTCCAGCAAAAAACAAAGGAAATGATAAAATAAGACAGAAGGCGCCTGACGATGTTTAATATTAATAGTACCAAAATAAGTTCTGTCTTTTTTTATATATATATATTATATAAATATTTATATATATATTTCAAAATAATTTTTATATATATATATATATATATATATATATATATATATATATATATATATATATATATATATATATATATATCTAAAAATTTGACTCAAAAGAAGTTATAATAAGTAAAATGAACAAGTGTTCTTTATTCTTACTGTTTCTAGGTCACCGTTTTGTACTTTATGATTTTATGCCTTCCACTGAAGCTTGTGTTCAGATGACTCTCAGTCGGATTTGATTTTCCCATCAGCTGCTTTTGCACAAACTGGAATCCATTCCAGCTTGAATGCACACTGACACTAAAGCAAAAGGGATCAAACAAATGCTAAAAAAAAATCTGAAATTTACATGAAAGTTTCAAATATTCTCCTTTTCAGGGTGTAATGCTGAGATTTTTTGTCATCGTCATAAATTGAAAAAGAAAGCATTTTTGCCAGTGGCCTCTGACTTTTGGACCCCACTGTGGTGCTCTTTACTAACAAACCTTCAAAGAACAACCTTTCTGCAGTGTAGACGAAGCAAGGCTTAATAAATGTCTAAGAAATGCCCTCAGACTCCAAAGGCATGAGTTTTACTTGCCTTCAGACCATCCTTCATGTATACGTGTCTTTCTGTGGTAGGTGCTGGGCTGGCTGGCTGAAAGGCTTCCCACTATGCGTTCAGTACCTGCAGACCTGATGCTCTGCATCCCTAATCTGTACGCCTGTCTGGAGGACCGCAATGGAGACGTGCGGAAGAAGGCCCAGGATGCGCTGCCCACCTTCATGATGCACCTGAGCTATGACAAAATGAACAAAGCCACTAGCAAACTGAAGGTGGGCTTGAATGAAACTTCACTGTCTGATGGGTTTCTTGTTATTACACACTTTGTCTTGAAGAGTACTCAGGCTTGAGCTTTATTAGAACTAAATCTTCTAATTACAGTTAATAGTTATGTTGTGTCAGGGGGAACAAAAGAGCTACAGGTGAGATGCAGGACTTGCATGAGAGAATGCACATCATCTCTGCTGGCTCCAAACCTTATGCATTTGTGCCCTGACCCTAATGAGGTAGTTCAATAAAAAAAAAAAATCAAATGTATAAAATTTTCCACAATATCTCTCTCTCTCTCTCTCTCTCTCTCTCTCTCTCTCTCTCTCTCTCTCTCTATATCTATATCTATATATATATATATATATATATATATATATATATATATATATATATATATATATATATATATATATATATATATATATATATATATATATATATATAGATATAGATAAACACAAACACACACACACACAATGCCAAAGTGTCCATTGAAGGTTTGTCGATTTGGTAGAAATTTTATATATATAAAAAAAAAAAAATAATAAATTAATACGTCCAGCTGTCTGATGCGTGTTCCTCTCTCCATAGCCGGCTTCAAAGGACCAGGTGGTGGCCATGCTTGAGAAGGCCAGAGCAGTAATGCCGGCTAAACCTGCTGCACCTGCCAAAGCTGCTCCCTCTAAACCTGCTCAGAGTGCTCCTGCTGCAAAACCTGCCTCAGGTACATCTTCCTCCTCCTCCTCCTCCTCCTCCTCCTCCTCCTCCTCCTCCTCCTCCTCCTCCTCCTCCTCCTCCTCTTCTTCCTCATGTGTCTCTCTGAAAAGACCCTTAATTCCACACAATAGCCAGAAGAGATTCTATGCAAAATCACCTGGAATTCTTTGAGAGAATGATCTTAAAATGCACACATTTGGCACATCTACATTTATTCACAAAACGTTTCTAAAAATTTATGATCTGGGGAGAAATCGGTCTACAGTGTCTGAAAGTATGCTTAATATGCTAATATTACAAAAGCATGCCAGGTAGGAAATATTTTTTGGACTACCTTATTGCTTCCAGATAAAGCCAGTTATGATGCCAAAGAGTATTATAATATGACAAAGATGGCAATAAACAGTTTGTTAGAATGATGTTATGGGAAGGTCTGTTAATCTGAGTTGCACTATGTTGTGCTGGAGGATGCAGTTCCTTCACAGTACGAATATGACAGAAGAAGGCTGTGTGCAGCCCACAGTGAGCCTGTGTGATTGTCGTAAGCACCGGTAAGGTGCTTAGGGTGCAACCCTTGCAATCACCAACTCTGCCTGCATTTTATCTCTCAGCTCCAGCTAAAAGCCAGCCTGCAGTGGACGATTACGGTGTGGGAGAACCCAAAACAGACACCAAGAAGACCAAATCGGCAGGATCCGCGGCTAAAAAGGTCTTTGTCTGCTTTTCTTTCTGCTTTTTTGAAAGCATAGGTTTGGGATTTTTCAGCCCAAGCTATCTTTTGCATCAGAGGTGCACATGGTTTAAAGTGTATCTGTAACATTCAACTGTTGGATATGTAAACAATAAAAAAACTTCCATTACTCAGTATTCAAAGCAAAAAAAGCATGATTTCATACAGTTTATCATCTAATGCAGGGGATCTCAGCCTTTTCCACCCCAAGGCCCACCTCTTTGTAACTGTAAAGCATAGCAGGCCCACAAAAAAACTAATTCTAAAAACTTTTTTTTTATAAAGATTTTTTGCCCTTAATTGCTCTGAAAACCTGTGAATTAGCACCTGAAAAGATGAGATCTTCGATTTTACTTCAATTACAGAAAACAAAATGTATAGTTATGTTATATAAGAAGAAGAAAAAAGGGGAGATGTAGACGTTGTCTGTGATTTGGAGCTGCAGTCCTTTTGCGTTTTCACTGCAAATACTCTTGTGGCTCCAACAGGAGCAACTGGTCTGGAGTCTCTTTAGTTTTTGAGGGTTTTAGCACCTCATTTGAAATAAACCTCACTCCACTCAGTGGACTTTTGGATTAGCTTTTAGAATCATGACCAACAACAATAGTAATGATCCTTACATGATATCTTCTTCTGAGATCTGTGAGGTTTGCCGAACTGGCTTCTGATGCAGACCCGTATACAGGTGGAGTGTTCACGCACGCCAAAATGAAGCGAACTAAGGGAAAAGGTTTGATCGGTCAGAGAAACCCTGAGGAACCTCTAGATCACTGGCTAACTCTGCACTGTGCGCCCGTGGCTGCGTCTTCTCACACTAATGACATTAAATTGGGCTGCAACCGTGATATTTTATTTACACATCTCTACCGGCCCGCTACGAAGGACTGTCCCCCCCCCCCCTCCTCCCAAGTACAGGCTCACAGAGCACTAGAAGGTGCTTTATGACCCACTGGTGGTCTGTGGCCTATAGGTTGAGAAACCCTGATCTAATGATTAGTACTTTGTGATTTCGAGCAGGATGCTTAAAAAATGCATGGTAATGTTTTCAGTGTTGGAGTTTTGAGTGAAGCTGAGATTTTTTTTGCACTGACTAGATGAACAGCGTGGAGCAGAAACTGAAAGTAGATAAAGACATTTTGTCCAAGAGCAAAAGACTTTCTGGGGGCAAACCTAGCAACCAACAGGTAAAGGTGGATCAGTCATTTTAATCATAAATAGGAGTCACAATATCACAAACTGGTTGGGTTCATCCTGTGGTGTCACATTTTGGTGTGGACTCACTTCTGAACTTTGTTAAAATGAATGTAAAGGTCTACACTTTATCCACTGTGTAATTCAGTTGGTTACTTTGTGCCTCAAACCCTGTTTTCTGTCACTCTTGCCCTTGTTTGTTTAATACTTTCACTCTTCCACTTAAAAATGAAGGTGCCAAAAAGGTTCTTTGGAGCAGTTTCATAAAAGAAGCACCTAGTTCCCTAAAGAACTGTACATTGAAGCCAAGAACAATTTAGGAGTCTGCCAAGAAAACACATTTTTATTCTGTATGTCTCTTAACTCCTGTAGGGGGTGGTGGGGAAAAAAGCTCCAGTTAAGCCCACCCCTAAAGACGATGAGGACAAATCGGGCCCCATCTTCATCCTGGTGCCCAACAGCAAGGAACAGAGGATGAAGGAGGAGAAAGCGCTGAAGGTAGGCTGCTCTTTTGGAAAAGCTTTATTAGATAGGCATTATTGTGGTGAGATCATGCTAGCCAAAAACTGTGGTTTGTCTGTTTCTTCTACAAGGGGTTTGGAGGGAAGCTTGGGTATTTCTAAGTTTGTGGTGTTTATATAGATTCTAAAGTGGAACTTCATCACCCCACGGGATGAGTATGTGGAGCAGCTGAAGACTCAGATGGCCTCCTGCCTGGCAAAGTGGCTGCAGGACGAACTCTTCCACTATGACTTCCAGCGCCACGTCAAGGCCGTCAACGCTATGATCGAGGTGTGGGAGCTGTGCACACACATACATAATCTTCTCTCTTTACTGGACTCTTGATGTGAACCCACACACTTGTTTGAAGTTTGGACAATCAGGAATGCGCATGGATACACAAACATGGGTCCAGTCCCATTTTCTTATTTTTACCCCTACACTTAGTTCCAAGGGGCAAAGTGACACTTGAAAACAGAGTTACAAGGAATAGTGGTTGAAATCTTCCCTACGAAATGAGACCCTTAAATCAAAAAGAGCATCACTTCATTAACAGCTACTAGCGCCGCTCTGTAGGCGACCCTGCCCGTCTGCAGTGACGGCAGAGGAGGGGAAAGTTCAGCTCCTCCCTGCTGGGCTTTACTTACATTTAGGGCACCATACGCCTTCAAAGAGGGGGGCGATTATCACCCACCCCTAATTCTTCAGTGATATGAAGCTGGAGTCAGCTATTCGCCAGCTTCTTGTTTGAATTTTCCCGTTTTACCTTAGATGGAGCCGCAGTTCTGACGTGCCAGAATATAAATGCTGCACCGTTGAAGATGGAACAGGAAATTTAGCTACTGAGACATCAGCTGAATAGTAGCATTTTTATTTTTTTATTTATTTATTTTTTTAATGCTTGTTATGAAGAGAAACCATACTACGCCGAACCATGTTGAACTAAGATAAAACATTATTGTATAGTGGTGGTTGTTATTTTTAATTTAAGAGAAAATTCTCACGTTTGTGGGTTTCGTTGGTCGCTTGCGTAGCCATCTTGTTGGTTTGTCTTTTTAAAAAAAAATAAGAGGATTTAAATATTTAACACTCTGCATGGATTGTGTCTCTCTATTTCAACAAATTCTCATCAAAAAAGTTCTCCCACTTCCTTAGCACATGGAAGCAGAATCGGAGGCTGTGATTGGGTGTCTGGATCTGATTCTGAAGTGGTTCACTCTGCGGTTCTTTGACACCAACACCAGCGTGCTGATGAAAGCCATGGAGTTTCTCAAGCTGCTCTTCACCATGCTGAGCAGAGAGAACTACCACCTCAGCGAGTACGAAGCGTCCTCCTTCATCCCCTACTTAATCCTCAAGGTTGGTATATCTTTTGTAATGCATACAGGCTCATTCGTAAGTACGTCTGCAGTTAACCTTTCGGATCTTGATATGGTTGCAGACAAATTTGTTTGAATTTTTGAACGGTCAGGTGCTAATGTTTTTCAGAAATTTATTACATCTATTATTGTATGTTCTTCACCTGTCCAGGTTGGAGAATCAAAGGATGTGGTGCGCAAAGACGTCCGTGCCATTCTGACCATGCTGTGTAACGTGTACTCCGCCTGTAAAATGTTTCCGTTCCTCATGGAGGGAACAAAGTCCAAGAACTCAAAGCAGAGATCTGGTAAACTCTTTGTATTGTTCTTATTTGAACTAGTTAGGAATATTTTCCTTTGGATGTTGTTGTTATCTAGGCCCAAATAAGAACAAACCTCTTAAGAAGAACCATAATGCAGTGAAGATTTATATACATGGAAGTATTAAGTTTGTAAAATGTTATACAAAGTTTAACTTCACTGTAATTTGCTTGTGTGTTGTAGAATGTCTTGAAGAGTTGGGGTGCCTGATTGAGAATTACGGTATGAATGTTTGTCAGCCGACGCCTGCCAAGGCACTGAAAGACATTGCCGTTCACATCGGTGACCGAGACACAACGGTGCGCAATGCGGCGCTGAACACGGTAGTGGCAGCGTACAATGTCTGTGGAGATCAGGTCTTCAAACTCATTGGCAATGTAAGGCAACTCTGCATAATGACACACCATTGATTCTTTTGAATGTTGCTTAGAATTTACAGTTGAAGCATCTTTATTGCTCGTTTTTGTATTTGAATATGCTATATTTTTACTATAATTACTCCCACGGTTTACACGGAGAGTCAGCTACTGCTGCTATTTTAAGCCAGGCTTTCTTGGTCATTTTCCCCAGCTGTCAGAGAAAGACATGAGCATGTTGGAGGAGAGAATCAAGCGCTCAGCTAAAAAGACGCCTGTCGTCTCAGCCAAACAAGAGAGGGCACCAAGAGAGCACCCAGCCAACCCTAACGCTACCTTCCTCCGCAAGCCCGCACAGGAGGAAGTGCCCAACAAACTCAAGTATGTTCCATCGCTTTAGAAGTAGCGAGAAATTCCGAAAAGAGGGAGAATCTTAGTCAACACACTGCTCTTATTTAACCTATAGTACAGTTCAAATTTTGAGATGGGGGACTAAGATCACTGCTGAGATGGATAATCAGCTAGATTGAATCTGCTCGTCCTCTTTTTGTCAGTGTACGGATAGTAAGAACTGCTAAATGAGGAAATTAATGCACTTCTTATGCCTTGTTGATGAATCTTCATACACACAGTTGTATGCAAAAGTTTGGTTTGGTGACCTGTTTTGTTGATTTTTTGATTTTGAGGTGGAAATACACACTTCTGCACATTTGAATGTTAAACTCAGCAAATACATAGTAATTACACATGCTGGGGGGAAATAGAACAGTAAAATGTGTACTGTGCAAAAGGTTTGGCACCTTTTATTTTTTTTAAAATATGTTAAAGGCAGAAAATAAATAGAAATTGTGCACAGAAGTAAAACAAATTAGGTTTGTCTGCAGAGGATTTGTTAACCTGTTTTATGTAGAAAACCAAATAAGGATGGACAGTCGTCTTTTGGAAGTCCGAAACATTACAGAATTGGCATGTTGAGCTGTCCAGTGACATTGCATCATCTGCAGTTTGAAAGGATGCAGTTGCTGACTTCATGTGTCTCGGATGATGCATGTGCTGGCCTTTGCCATCCCAGACCTAGTTGGATGGACTAAACTGGGGAGAAAATTGAGTAAAAATAAAAAAATGTATAAAACAAATCAACAAAGCATTTAATTTGCCCAGGGGTGTTCAAACTTTTGAATACGACTGTACTTGATATACTGTCTTTTCTAAAGCATGTACTGAGGTGCTCTTTTTCCTTGGTGCTGTACTGTGCAGGTAGAGTTTACATTCAAGTGTAAATAAGTGTAGTGAACCCTTCCAGGTCTCATTCTGTCCTTGTTTTCATTGCATGTCGTGTCTCTTAAACCTGAGCCTGTCTCTCTCTCTTCTCCTTTATGATTCCTTTTCTCTCTCGCTGCTCTCCTTGGACAGAATAATGTATCGCACGTATAGGATGTAAGTACTGCCGAGTCGCTGTAGGTTCTGTTCACGAGGCACGCGCCAACCCGGAGAGGCTTAGACAAATAGCAGAGGCACAAACTTTAGACTGAACTAGAAAACTCCTTGTCATTTCAGCTGCTGACATCATTGCAGATGTTTCGAGTCCGTTTTGTTGCTAGTATCTCCCGCCAGCGCTACGCCAAAAGTTCTTTGCACTTCAATCCAACGTTCCTTATCAAATGTAATACCAGCTTTCAAGCTGCTGACTGCCTAATGTGACAATCCTAAACCTGCAAATGGACTAAACGGGATGCAACAACCTAACAGTGGGTTTCCACACATCTTTTGGAGTCAGTGTATGCCGTTGGAAAAGTGTATAAGGGCCTTTGTTCCCCCGCACATCTCCCTGCTCCCCGTGTGTTCACCGTTTGTTCAGTTCTGTTGATATTCTGAAGTTGTAGCTTGTATGAAAGTAAACTTTTCTCGTTTTGTCCCCCCTCCCTCCCTCCTTCATCAGCCAAGCACGGTCTCAGAACGCTCACTCCGAGCACACGGCCCCCTCCATCCCGAAGGAGTTTCAGCTGGATCTGGACATGATTGAAAACGACCACACGCGGGTCAGCGAGTTCCCTGATCTTGTTCAGCACAAACTGGATGAGCTGCTGGAGCCCGTCACCATCCCCGAACCCAAGTACGAAAACCCACTGACCACCACGCCGTAACATAGGTTTTACGAACTTGTTCAGTAGGATTTTGTCTACAGAAGCTCTGAATGTTTCATGCTGTTGTGTTCTTGCACTTTATAATATCTTGAGTGATGTGCTGCTGTTGTGTCTTGTACTATAAGGCCAGTTTATACAAGTTACATTGAGGAATTACAATGAAGACTTGAATGCATACCCAGCACAGACGAGTCCAAATATACAAATATTTTAATAGTTCCGAGAGTTTAAATAATTGACATGGGGGGCGCTCCTCAATGGCACAAATGTGTAAGCGTTAAGGAGATCACAAGTTCAGTCTCTGGTGAGCTGTGGTTGGGAGTCCAAGAGAGCTCAGATAGCCTCACTCTCTCTGGGTGTGTATCAGAACTCTAGTGGTTCCAGCATCTTATGTTTTGATCAGAGTTTGTGTTCTCTCCAAATAAGGAAGCCTAGACTACTGCAGCCTGGCAAAGGTTACCGCATGCTGGACGAGAAGCTCTGTGCTGCCTGCTACAGCCCGCAGCAATCTTTGAAATAGATTAGTGTTGTTCAAAGCAGTAGTTTGGCAAAAATGGCAGACCTGATACAAGTTTCTTTGCCCCAAATGGAGTCAAGCCAAGGTAGAATGTACTTTGGTTGCTGCTAATACTGGTTTTTTGTTTTTTTTCCAGAAACCAGGTAACAAAGTTTGATGCAAATGTGATAGTTTAGGCATGCAGACACCATGATGATAACTGGCATAAGCATGTTCGCACAGTAAGCCTCATAGTTTCAGCACATAACTAAGGAAAGGAATTTCCATCCATTCATCCATCCGTCTTCTAAGCCCCTTATCTTTCATTGGGTGAAGGGCAGGAATCGCCTTGGACAGCTCGCCAGTCCATCGGAGGGCAGATGGAAACAAACCAAAAAAAATGTTTTGTTTTTTTTTGCTGAACTTTAACTGCAAAAGATATAAACTGGTTCAGATTCTGATTATAAGTTTGGCTGTACTCGATTGTGGGTGGTTTGCTGTGGTTTATTTCCTTTCGATGGACAATGATTACCACTTCTTAGTTTTAAGAGCTTGCAGTGATGTCCTGTTTTATTAAAATGTTTGTGTCGTCCTCTTATACAGGATTCGCTCAGTCTCACCTCATTTTGACGACCTTCACAACAGCACAGCCTCCACTATCAACTTTGTCATCTCACAGGTGGCCAGTGGGGACATCAACACCAGCATCCAGGCTTTAGCACAGGTAAGCATGCAATGTCTGAATGATCCGATGTGATTTGTGCTGCTTCATGAGTATTCATTCATTTCTCCACGAAACTACATTCCCATGCATTATTTGCCATGCAGTTTATAAAATACGCTTTACCTATAAATTGACAAGCACCTCAGCTTTTGAATGGATTACATGCTTGTGTGGATGTTCTTGTAGAACTGTTTCCTATCCCTTTAGCTGTGTCATAAAGGTCACATAGAAGTCAACTCTGAGGGAAAACGGACTCTTTCCCACCACGATTGCTTTGTCTCTGCAGATTGACGAGGTGTTACGGCAGGAGGACAAAGCAGAGGCCATGTCAGGCCACATCGATCAGTTCCTCATCGCCACCTTTATGCAGCTCAGACTCATCTACAATACACACATGGCTGATGACCGGCTAGACAAGAAGGACATCTTCAAACTCTACAGCTGTATCATTGGCAACATGCTCTCGGTAGGGGTTTTATTACTCTCATCCTCAGACACTCTACTGATACATGCACAAGTGTCCAGTATCTGTAGTAAGCTAAACTGGCCACAACTGTGGAAATTTTGGCTGGTGCATTTTAATTGGCGGTCCACATGTCCATGTTCTGTGTAGCTGGCTTGTTCGGTCAAATGGTCAAATGACATAAGTGTAAATCAGTTAACCGGCAACAGGCTTTTGCACATTTTAATGCACAGCTGCTGTTTATTTACTGAATTTAGCATAAAAAGTAAATGCTGCTTCTGCAAAAGTTGTCACATTTTATATTTTGTTTTATTTGTTCTCTAGTATGTTAAACAGCAAATAAATAGAAACCGTACACTAAATATTTTTAGAAAATGCAATGTTTGTCGCCTGTAGAGGCTGTGATTATTTACACTTAAACTCAGCAATACATCGTTTAACCAGGGGTGCTTAAACCTTTTTGTATTTAACCGTATTTCACTGTGCACAAAGCCTTCGTTTTGAAAGTGCTTGGTCAGTCTTAACTGTGTGTCCGTGCCTCTCGCTTTCTCTCCTAAGTTGTTCTCTATGGAGAGTCTGGCGCGCGAGGCGTCTATGGGTGTACTGAAGGACCTGATGCACGGTTTGATCACTCTGATGCTGGACTCGAGAGTGGAGGACATTGAAGACGGCCAGCAGCTCATCCGTTCCGTTAACCTGCTAGTGGTGCGCGTGCTGGAGAAGTCCGATCAGACCAACATCCTCAGGTCAGCCAGCCGAAACCCGTACCAAACCACCCAATACTTCTGAAAGGTTCTCACAGTAATGTTTAAATCACATCACAAAAAGTAGCATTCCAGGTCAGCACATCTCATCATCTCTTCTGCATTTGGTTTTGTTTGGCTCTGTTTTGCAGGAAGCCTGATTTTAGAGCTTACTCGTTCAGGCAGCTCAGATCTTTTTCTTTTCTTTTTTCTTTTTCCTAAACATATTGAGCTGGTCCGATTTTCTGCCTTTTTCCAGTTGGATTCAAGTCCTATTAAAAGGTGGTTCCAAATCTGATTTCTTCATATGTGACTCAGTTTGAGCAGTCAGATTGGATGTGCGACAAGATAGTTGGTGGTGCTTATTCACATAGTACAGCTTAAATACGGAGACTACAAGCTTTAAACAGCCACTTAGGCGACATACAGGTTGATTTGAAAAAGATTCATCTGATTTCAAAAGGATTTATTTCACTTGTAAATCATTACAGAACAATGCAGTGAACTGTAAATGGTTTAAATGAGCATAAAGTTTATGTAATTTTACAAGGTCTCGGTCTGAACCTCCTCTAGCTGTACAACATCTGCATGACGGTCAAATTCATCCCTTACTGGATTGAGTATGTCGGGTGTGGCTGCGCTCACAGCTCTCTCAGTGCGATTTTGGAGATCATCCAGTGTTGTGAAACCAGCCATGAATGCTCTGAGCTGTTGGAGGTTCACAGACAATGAAAATCACGCAGCACCCGTTATATGACAGATTCACTCTTATTGAAGTGGAGAACACAAAAGGATTTCTACTCAGGTGTCGCATCTCCTCGCAGACCAAAGACAGTCATCTACCGGTGACTGTCAGAACCTCTATTATCCCGTTTCGTTTGGAATGCGATTGGTTCCTAGGCGCCTTAGGGTTGTAAAAATATGGTGCTTTGAAATCGGATGATTTTTTTAAAATATATATAATCACCCTGTATTTTATACTTTGTACATTGTAGCTCACAGTTTCTGCGTCATTGCAACATTTGAGCTGAAAACCTGTCTCTGAATATTAATGTTACAGCCTGTACATGTCACTTTCCACTCCTCCTGTAATTAACAAGAAGTCAGACGCTGTTATTTGAACATGGCACGATTGCTCCGTTTGCTAATAATTATCAATAGATCTGCAGAGTTCACCTCCGACCTGGTCAGCGTGTGCACACGCGTGTTACCGTGGCAACCAGTGAATGTGACTACAGTCTGACCATACAAAGAATTTTGTCTCTGGTAACTTTTGAATCTTAGGTCTTGGTCTAAAAACTCAGATACCGTAAACAAGTCCAGTTGGCACTGCAGTGTGAACAGAGCCGTAAATCAGGGGTGTCCAGTCTCATATGCAAAGGGCCAGTGTGACTGCAGGTTTCCACTGCAAAGAAGCAGGAGATCACCTGGTGCAATGATCGAGAACCAAGACCAACTGATGAAACAAGTGGAGTCAGATGTGCTCCAGCATGTTTGGAGTGAAAACTCGCAGCCACACCAGCCCTTTGCGGGCTGATTGGACACCCCTGCCTTAGACGCGCAGTGCTAATGTGAACAGTTTTTGGCTTTAAAGGCTGACGCTGTCGTTTATGTTGTCTCACAGTGCTCTTTTGGTGCTGCTGCAGGACAGCCTCATCACCACCGCAGGATCACCCATGTTCTCTGAACTTGTCATGAAGGTAAATAAGTCAAGCTCTTGATGTTTTACTTGTATTGTATTGTATTGTATTGTATGTATTTATTTATTTATTTTTTTGTGTGTGTTGATTTTAACCAGCATGCATTTACACTTGCAGTTACTTACTACTCTCCAGGTAGTCATTTTGACTTGTTGACATTGAGGCTGTGAGTAGTAGAATGAGATGTGGAGCAATGCGTCATGCCGTTTTTTGACAGGTGACCTGGTTCTTCTTTTTTCGTGTGTCATCATTCTGCTGTTCCATCTCAAAATGGATAAGGAGAAATTCATGGATCTCTTCGACTTTTCAGTAAAAAAAAATCGAAGATAAAATGTTGGTGCTGCAAGTTGGATGTGAATACCATATGGTTTATGGTATGATTTATCAGGATATGTAGCTAGTTAGCCAAGTACAGATTAGGGGATACAGCCACGCTGCCCAACACCAGGGGGGGTATGATGCTATGTTAACAATGTTATTTAGGCTACATTTACACAGCAGGTTAAAGTGGCCCAAATCTGATTTTCTCCCCAAATCTTTTTTTTTTTCTTCGGTTTGGCTGTTCACACTATCTTTTTAAATCTGATCTGTATGTGACATCAGTCTGAACAGATCACGCTCCCAAACCGTCCTGCATGTGCAAAAGAATGCTTCTTTGGTTCGTGTCCTCTGTAAACTGTTCTCTGGCACTGCAGCCTCGGACTCCTCTGGCCGCTCGGCCGTTTCGTTCGAAACCTCTCCAAACTGAGCGGCTGCGATGAGTCTCTTCTAATTTTTGGTACAGAAACATCAGCCTATATGTTTGAGTCTCAGCAGCGCGAAATTATCATGAGTGTCAAGTTGGACTGACGTAAAAGTCGCATGAATTCTGATCTGGCTGTTCAGACTGAGTAGTGTTGCCGCAGATGAGATACGGATTGGATTTCAGTACCACATATGAAAGCGGCTCGAATCGGATTTGAAAAATGTCAGATTCGGTGCGCTTTTGGCCGTTCACACAGCCATGCAAATGACACATCTGTGTCACATATGAGGAAAAAGATCGGATTTGGGCCACTTTTACGTGCTGTGTAAACGTAGCCTTAGACTGCTGATGTTAAATGTGGGGATGAAACATAAACCCCAAACCACAGCTCGGTTTTTAAGACGGCTGTTGATGGGTCTGATCAGTTTACACAGATGGTGAAGGTAGTGTTGTGTGTCTTGCCCAAGGACTCTTATTGGTATAATGTAGGGTGCTTGCCCAGGCAGGGGATTGAATGCCAGTCTACAGTGTAGAAGGCGATAACCACTACACTACAAAACCACTACACTTCAAAATGTCTTGTAGTATTGCATGGTCATTCATTTGGACATGGTGTAAGGAAGACAGATTATCACAGACTTGGTTTTACAGTGCTTTGCTTTTTTGCTAAGCGCTTGTGTTAGTGGACAGAGAATCAACCATAAAGGAAAAAAACTTGCTTATTTGAAAGCAGAGCTTTTTGTTGTAGCTGACACTGATTGACATAACTCTACATTATATGTGATAAGTATTTCTGCCTGTGTTTATCTGGATATCCTGATACTCCAGGCTTTAAACAAGAAGGCCCATATTTATAAGGTTTCTTGGAGTAGGAGAGCTGATGTTGGAGCTGCTCCTGTTAATGTCATCGCAAATTGGAGAAGAATCTGTTTCTAGATCAGCACCCCTATACGAAGAGGCTTTATGAATATATGCATGGGTGTAGTCAAGACACAGACTTGCCGGACTTTGAAAGGTGAAGCCTAAACAGCTTGTAAAATACGGATCCATCTCAGGAGCCGTATTGAGGTTGGCTGTTGGGAAGAGACAGTGCTTCTCTGTAGCTCTGCTGACTCCTTTGAACATATTTAGATTATTTTGATTAAACTGGGCGCTGGATCGTGCTGCACACCCTCTGCAGCCGCACCTTTTATGTGGAACCAAACATGCGCCCCTCTGTCTCTGCAGTGTCTGTGGCGAATGATCCGTTTCCTGCCAGAAACAATCAACAGTATTAACCTGGACCGAATCCTCTTGGACGTCCATAATTTCATGAAGGTTTTCCCTAAAGAGAAACTGAAGCAGCTGAAGAGTGATGTGCCCCACCGCACACTGAAGACCCTGCTGCATACCCTCTGCAAGCTCACTGGAGCCAAGGTACATCATAGAGACCAAAGACAAGAACTCATCTTGCTTGTTTTGTTTTAGTAATTTTTTTTTTATTATTATTTTTCAGCAAGTATTTTGTTAAACTGTAAAACTCAGTGGCCCCCATGCTGTAAAAAATGGCTCATTAGTTCAACCTAAAAGAATTACTTTGTGGTACCAAGTGAATTAACTAGTTTTATTCATCTTAAATACTTTGAATGAACAGTTCTTTTAATCTTTGAATAAAACTATATCAGTGGCTCGTTCCCACATGAAGTAATTTTTAGGTAACCCTGATGAGCCAGTTTTCACAGTGGACTATTTAAATTCCGACGTGGTGTTTTGGCTGTTGAGGAGAGCAGACTGCTTTGAGCCTTCACAGTAATTGAGGAAGACCATCGTCCACGTTTGCATAGAAGCCTCAGTGCAGATTTGACTACGTAGATGTTACGTACTGTAATCAATTATTAAAGAAATTATGCTTATTGTGGTCTTGGCTGCACACAGATACTGGACCACTTGTCCATGATTGAGAACCGGAACGAGTCCGAACTGGAGGCCCACCTGAGGCGGGTGGTCAAACATTCTGGAAACCTCTCCGGTTTCAAGTCTGATCAAAACACAGAGAAAGGAGCTTTACGATCAGTAGGTCACTCCATATCTTCATCATACAGTGCTTTGGCTGAACTACTGTAATGTCCTCTACAGGGAAAAATCAGTGTAGAGTTTATATGATGTTCCAGCTTGTGCTTTCCCTTTCAATGCCAACAGGACGATAAAGTGATCAAAGCGAAAGTGAGCGACATCCTTTCAGAGATCTTCAAAAAGATCGGCTCAAAGGAAAACACTAAAGAGGTGAGCCTAATATCTGAATATGTAGCTAAACTCAGTCGTAAAGAGTCCTTAAAAGTGTACTGCGTTATTACTATTAGATAAATGTACTTAATAATATTCTTGCGTCTCTCAGGGGCTGACGGAGCTGTATGAGTATAAGCAGAAATATTCGGATGCAGACCTGGAGCCGTTCCTGAAAAACACATCTCAGTTTTTTCAGAGTTATGTGGAGCGCGGCCTGCGCATGATCGAGTCCGAGCGAGAGGGGAAGAGCCGCATCCAGCCTTCTACAGGTACACATCCATTATCTTCACTTTTCATCCATTTCTCTCTCTCTCTCTCTCTCTCTCTCTCTCTCTCTCTCTCTCTCTCTCTCTCTCTCTCTCTCTCTCTCTCTCTCTCTCTCTCTCTCTCTCTCTCTCTCTCTCTCTCTCTCTCTCTCTCTCTCTCTCTCTCTCTCTCTCTCTCTCTCTCTCTCTCTCTCTCTCTCTCTCTCTCTCATTGGCTGTTGCCTGAATCACTTGTTCGGTTATGTTGCTGACCGTCTCACAATGCAGGACTCGTAAACACTTTGATTCATAATAATCAAAATATTGTGAGGCCTCTCATCACCCCAGAGCTTTACCGAAGGCCTGAAGATTGACACGTTTCCTCTCACACCACCACATCATCTGCGCTGTCGGTTGCTTCTGCTTGAGTCTTCAGATTGTAAAGCTTTGTCAGAACGTGCAAATCGGTGTTAAAATTGAGCTAAAATGTGTAGAGAAGCCCCAGATGAAGCTTTTTCTCAGTCCTGTTAAGCCTTGAACTTACTGCTAGTGAGCATGTGTGTAAAAGTAGTAATAGAAATAATAAGAAAAAGAACTAAGAGTAGGAATAACTCTGCTTTTCCATCTCCCAGTTATTCCGCAGCACAGCACAGAGTCCTACACCCCCAGCCACAGCTCCATGTCGGTTAACAGTAACGGGGAGGATTTGAAACCCGCCGTTTATTACGAACGACTGAAGATCCTCCGGCAGCGCCATGGACTGGAGAATGCTAAGGTTTGTCTCGGGCGCCGTTTGAAACAAATCTTTTAATCATGTTAATCAGCTTTTCTGTCTTTCTCAAAGACCAATTACAGCTTTTTCCTTCTTTTATTGCTCTTGATATTGAGTTATGAGAGTAAAACTTTGCAAGATGAAAAGATTCAAAGATACAATTTTTTTTTTAACTTTGTTAATTCATGTTTCTACTCATATTAAACACAATTTATCACGAGTTTTAAAAAAATTATTTTTTTTTCTGTAATTTTTTAAATGTACTGACTTTTAACCCACCTTTTTAAAACCTCTTCAGATTTGATAACATGGCCAAAAAAAACCTAGTAATATAATGTTTCACTTCCCCCTCCCATCAAAGACCCCCACCCCCCCACTCCATACCACTTTTCACTTAGAATACCACACAGTATGCAAGTTAAAACTACATGAATGCTCTATAAATTAAACAAAAAAAACCTACTTTACTTTTAATGCAAGTCAATGGAACCAGACATTTTCCCAGTATTTTTGGGCTGTTAATTTTGGTCCAGTCATCATGGAATTTATAAACAATGTAAGGGACAACAGGCATTTTCAAATTATGACAAAAATGGAGATACAAGCTTTTCCTCTGGCAGCAGCGATATGTTTAAATAAATTATATTCTTTATACACTTAGAAAAAGTCTCATTTTGTAGCTTTAATGATTGGTGTGGGCGTTGTTGGTGCTCTGTTTCAGTTGTGGACAGAGCCAAGGCTACAAGACGTGTCGGTCTCCGTCAGACTCTATAAGTAATAGAGTAAAATAAGTGAAGTATTAAAGCTTTAAGTATGAATGTTCATGTTGAGGAGTCACACATGCACAAGGTGCAGGAACCTGTTCACTCTCCATTCGTCTCCCTTGATGGACAGAAACTCCTCTGAGTGTCTTTATGGGGCTCTAGTTCTTCAGTTCAACATCTCAGTTTACATTGTCGCCTTGTTTATCACTTGCAGCAGCAGCAGCAGCAACAGCAGGACGACGAACGTCCTCCTTTCTCCTCTCTGTCCAAACCGCCGCTGGCCTCCTCCACAGACATGCTCCACAGCAAACTCTCTCAGCTGAAGGAGTCACGCGAGTCTCACTTCCAGCAGGACTCGCGCTCACACAGCCCTGGTCGCGCCTCCTCACCCGCCGCCAACCTCGATGACCTCAAGAAGAGGCTGGAGCGCATCAAGAGCAACCGCCAGTAAAAATAAATAAAATAAAATAAAATAAATAAATAAAAAAAAAAAAGCTATACAGCATCACGATTCACACCCCTAACCCCAGTCTAGTGAGCCGCTGCTACCTAGACCCCTAACTCCTCCACCTTCATGCTAGTTTTCTCACCTTCTGCTCTCAGCTCGGACGTTTTTCAGGTCAAACTTATGTATAGATTAAGAAAATATGAATAGGAAAAAAAAAAGAAACCACAAGTTTGTCTCATTGTATAAAATTAAGTGAACTACATTTTTGTTTAGTATTGTGCACAAATGTTTGGGGTTTTTTGTTTGTTTGTTTGTTTGTTTGTTTGTTTGTTTGTTTGTTTTTTGTATATACTCACAGACGCTAACCACTCCAGGCTTTTTCGTGTCATGTTTAGGATTTGCAGTGGACGGTTTCTTTGTGCAGAGTGCTGTAATATGTGTAACTGGAGCTGTCCAAACTTTTGTTTTTGCTTTTTTTTTTTTTTTTTTTTTTTTTTTATATTTAATAGACGTTTTAGGGAAATTAAATCTCTCTCGCTCTCTCGCTCGCTCTCTCTCTCTCTCTCTCTCTCTCTCCACTGTTTGTCATTTTTACTTTTTCCATCTTGGAAGCGCTTGTAAAACTTGAAGGATCGATTTTGTTCTTTAATTAATTAAGGAGCATGGCATGAAGTACGTAATGTTATTTTGTAAATAGTTTGCATTACTAAACCCTGTTTTATTAATTACTTTTTTTTGGTTAATAATATTCCAACATCTTGCACTTGTTAGCAGAATGTTGGCGATTCTGATGCATTGTTTTGTATTTCATTCAAGTAGTGTTCAACTGTTGCTATTGAGTTTAAGTGTATAATCTATAGTGAAAATGGCAATAAAGATTTTTTTTAATATAATTTAACAAACTATAACACGTCTACTGTGCATGTGTGGGTGTGGGAACGTGGACCCCCCCCCCCCTTTTTCCACTTTACATTGTTCGTTTCTGCTGTAACTGACACTGCAGTACATGCCATCCACAGGCTTTGACCAGAAAAACGACTTCCATCATGATAAAGGCGATCAGTCAGAATAACTTTGTACAGATCTGCAGTGACCCTTCCCTTTAAGCAGACAAGTGAACCCAACCCATGCCAGCAAAATGCCCCCTACAGCTTAACAGAGTCACCAGGCAAGCGGGCCTTTACTGTTCTCATGGTGTAAACCACACATGCTATCCTGCTTTTGGAGAATGGTGAGGATGGGTCACCTGACCACATCACATTCCAGGTCATTTAGGCCTGATCAGCATTTTTATACATGCCACAGGGCATGATGGGATGTTAACTGCTTAACTGTATAACAAAGGTGATTATGTACATCTATCTGGAGGCATCTCCTTACATTTCTCCACTCATTCAGGTTTTTACATTTGTCCCCAATACATTAAATTTAGCAAATCAACAGTTTGGGCACTACAGGTGCAGAAGTGTGTTCTCTGTAGAGGACACATTGACGTATTATATGGAGTTGGTCCCTTTTTTGCAGCTCTAACAGCTTCCACTCCTCTGGGAAGCTGGGAAGATTTTGGAGTCTGTCTGTGGGAATTTGGCCCATTTATCCAGAAGAGCATTTGTGAGGTCGGACACTGATGTCGGATGAGAGGGTCTGGCTCCAAATCTCCATTCTTGTTTATTCTAAAGGTGTTGGATGGGGTTGAGGTCAGGGCTCTGTGAGGGCTGGTGAAGCTCCTCCACACCAAACTCCCCCAGCCAGGCCTTTATGGAGCTGCTTTGTGCTCTGCGGCTCAGTCATGCTGGACCAGAAAAGGGTCTTGCCCAAATTGTACCCACAACGCTGGAAGCATACTCACTGGCCACTTTATTAGGTACACTAATTGCTAGTAAAAGGCTGGACCCCCTTTTGCCTTCAGCACTGCCTTAAGTCTGCCACGAAGAATTTCAACAAGGTGTTGGAAACATTCCTCAGAGATTTTGGTTGGTTATTTGAGTCCCTGTTACCTTTCTATCATCTGGAACCAGTCTGCCCGTTCTCCTCTGACCTCTCACATCAACAAGGCGTTTTCGTCCACACAACTGACCGCTCACTGGATGTTTCCTCTTTTTCGGACCGTTCTCTGTAAACTCCAGAGATGTTTGTGTTAAAGGTCTTTGTATTCTGTAGAATTAACATTCCTATTGCTTCCAGAGGCAGTTTGAAACTCTTAACAGGCGGGTCACAAAGCCGCTTTACAGTAGAGTTCGGGTCTGAGCCCCCATGAGTGTCGCCGGTGGTGACCGTGGCCAAAAAAAAAACATCCCAAGAGCACGGGGGGAAAAAACTTTTGAGAGGAACCAGGACTCAAAAGGGGAACCCATCCTCCTCTGGTCAACACTAGACAGCAAAACTCGGCAGCTCCCATCTGCAAGTTTGTGTGGTCTACCACTTCATGGCTGAGCTGTTGAAGCTCTGAGGTGCTTCTGTTTCACAATTATAGCACTTACAGATGACAGGGGCAGATCTAGCAGGCCCGAAATTTCACAAACTGAGCTGTGGCAGTGGTGGCATCCTATGACTGTGCCATGCTCAGTCCCTGAGCACATCACTGTGACCTTCTACTGCCAATGTTTTTGTTTTAAGGCTACAAGGCTATACTTGATTTTATACAGCTGTTGGCAATGAGTGTGGCTCGAACACCTGAGCTCAATAATAGAGGGGTGTCCATATGCTTTTGGCCATATAGTGTGCATCTATACTGAATGTGATGGAACATCAAGCTCTGTGGTAATGTTTGAACAGAACTCTATTATTGTTGTTTGTAATATGAAAATTTGAGCACTGTGAGAACATTTTGTGATAAATGGTCCAAAATTACTTGGAATATAATCTCTTAACTTTTACTGAAAGTTAATGTAAAGGATGTTTTTCCTTCTGCAAAGTTACCAGATTCAAGGTTTTGGTCCAACGACACCCAAATATTGAATTTACTACATTTTTTTTAATATATTGGTGAGGGATTGTTTACTTTCTATGTGCTGATTCTAAGAAACATTATAATGTTAAGGCATTATTCCACTAGATGGCATCATCTGGCTGTCCCTACTGCCCCCAGTATGCTGATTAAATTAAGTTCCTGTTACAACCTGCCTTTACCAGTTATATGAAGCAACACTGGAACACTAAGAGCTGTACAGCTTCATGAAAGCATCGGTGTTTCAGTACAGTAATAATCTTTATTAAAGACAACTTC
Organism: Pygocentrus nattereri; assembly: GCF_015220715.1. Lineage (NCBI taxonomy): Eukaryota > Metazoa > Chordata > Actinopteri > Characiformes > Serrasalmidae > Pygocentrus > Pygocentrus nattereri. The sequence continues at coordinate 3,687,995 of NC_051218.1, forward strand.
ATAAAGGACGAGATAAACTCGCCATTTCCAAAGTGTTCAACGTGCTTACACTGTTCACTCTCTGTGTTGGTGAGTTTACACAGGTCACCACAGGTGATGGGCCAGTCTGGGGTCTCGTCTCAGTTTCTCGTCCAGCGCAAGGTATTTCTGTGGTGCTTTGTCTTTGTGCCTGCAAAACAACACAAGATTTATGTCTATGTTCCTGCATTGCAAACCTTCAGGATCACAACAAAACAATGCTGTTCAGAAGTCAGAGACCACCCTTTACTTCATTTCCAGTCAAAACGGCCAGTAAGCAGTTATTTATTTTTCAGGACAAAAATCTCGATAGAAGATCTCTAGATAGAAGATAATCCATAACCAGCAGTTTCCAAAAACTGGAGTTCAAAAATGATTAAAAGCTCCAGAGAAAATATGACTCCTAACAACCACCTGGAAGGGCTGGTAGACACCAAAACTGCCCCCCATCAGATAAACAGCACTGAAAGCTTTGATCTCTGAGAGAGAGGAGAAGATCAAGCTGCTTCAGATCTGAAAACATCCACAGGAGTTTCTGTCCATCCTTCCACTGGGAGAAGAGACACTCAGTGCTGTGGGTCTGAAAGGACGTGTAGCTGATCAAGAAGAACCTCACTGAGAAAAGGAGACGGACACACGGAACAAAGAAGCTGAATAATGGACTGACCACCCCAGAGTCCAGACCTCAGCACCACTGAATGGGTTTGATTACTTCAGGAAATCATCAACCAGCTTCTAAGACTGAGCTTTGGAGGTGTGTCTGCAGGTTCTTTGAGGAGCTGAAAGTGAGTCTCCTGGAAAGAATGGAAGCTGGAATAAAGGTAAAGGATATGTTTATTATATTTAATTGTAATTTTCACTTAAATGTTTTCTGCTTTTTTCTGAGTTCTAAATAACTTAATGGCTGTTTTGACTGAAAATTAAATTAGTGGTCTCTGACATTTGCACAGTACTGTATGCTCTGAAGACAGTGTTCATGTAAAGCTTGTCTCAGTGAGGTGCTGATCGCAGATCAACTCTCCCTGAAACTTTACTCATCATTAAGCTGAAACGTGTACCGACTGAGGCGCAGCTTTAGGATGTTGATCCTGAACATGGCGTTAGAGCAGTAGGCCAGATACTCGTCCTCATCGTCCTTCGTCATGGCCAGCTGGTTCTTCTGGTACCACTGCTGCTTCTGTTGCAGCTCCTGCGTCTCCTGCACACAGACATGGAGAAAGAATAGAGCTTGCTTGTGATCGTACTGGGGCTCAGCAAAAATGAAAGCAGAGTAAATAATAAATATGTTTAGAAGTTGAAATTAAAATAAGGAAAATAAGAAGGTGCTGGGTAACGCCCTTCATCTGACACATCAGGAGCAACAATGTGAAATGCCCCTCAAAAAACACAAAACCATTCATTTTTTTGTAATGGTCATTAAAAAAAAATGACCGTCTGCTATTGATGTATATCCACTGTGGGCAGACAGTCCAGAAGACTCAGATTTGGGGCAGTGTTGGGCTGGAGGTTAGGGAACCAGCCCTGTGACTGGAAGGTCGCCGGTTCAATCCCCTTGGCTGACAGTCTATGACTGAAGTGCCCTTGAGCAAGACGCCTAACCTCCACTTGCTCCCTGGGCACCGTGGATAGGGCTGCCCACCGCTCTGGGCAAGTGTGCTCACTGCCCCCTAGTGTTCATGTATGTAGGTGTTTCACTGCCTGGATGGGTTAAATGCAGAGGTCTAATTTCACAGTGTGCGAACACTTAATTCAGATGTAGCTTGGAATGCTATTCTTAAAGAAAGCATGTTGGTGGCACTATGTTCAGTTCTTAAGGCTTATTAATATACTAGATTAGTATTTTTGCAGTCAAACCTCTTCGAATCGGGCCTGGATGAGGTTGGCTCTGTCGATGAGACGTTGTTTCAGTTCAGCCAGACAGTCAGTCCGGAGCTGCAGCGCCTCCTGCTGGGTCAGGCTCTCCGGATCGCCCAACCGAGCCAGAAATGGTGCAAGAACGTCCAGCTCCTTCTCTTCCTTCCGCAGAAGCTCGTCTTCAGCCAGGCACTCCTGCAGGACAGAACAAATGAGACAAAGTTCAGGTTAGTGTGCAAGAGCTGGGGTCATGCTTGAAGGGTGTACACATAAAAATTAGGGATGCATGATTATACTGGAACCGTACCTTTATTCAGATAATTGCCTTAATAAAATTCTAAAAGATGTTTAGATTTGACAGATATTTCAAAGCAATATTGGATAATGTATTTGTTATACTATGGAAAAGCCAAATGTCAGTGTTTTACCCGTTTTACTTCATCTTCAACCGTCTACATACGTGTCCTATATCTCTGCAATGCTAATCTAGGAGGATATAGTTCCAGCTTCTACACGTCGGCGGATATGTACATCAAAAATTATGCATATCGGCATCAGCCCACAATCCCCATATCAGTTCATCCCTAATAAAAATGATGCTAAATAACTGCTTATGTGAATCATTATTTATGAAAGAGGAACTTGACATGATATGGTGTTTTTACTGACAACTAGTGGAAAGTAGAGGAACTGCAGGATGAATTAGAAACGTGTCCTTTTCTGATCATTTGTTCATCTCTACATAGAATTCAGTAAACAGATCTCAGCACATTAAAGTTAATATGATAATATTTTTATGAGTTCACTGAATAATGTAAAAGCAAATCTGCAGATATGCAAATATACCCCAAGTTACTAACATGTGTGGTTATTAGTGTTGACTGTAGCTTATAAAAAGATTATACACTGACCATACACTGGACTTTAGTCCAGAACACTGCAGCCAGAGTCTCACAAGAACCAGAAAGTTTGACCATATTAGCCCAGTTTTATCAGCCCAGCACTGGTTACCAGTTAAATTACGCATTGATTATAAAATCCTATTATTGACCTATAAAGCTCTAAACGGGCTCGCCCCTCAGTACCTGAGTGACCTTCTCTCCCACTATGAACCATCACGCCTACTTAGATCACAAGGTGCTGCTCACTACTGGTACCTAGAGGGGGGGGGGGCTTTCTCATACAAAGCCCCCCAGCTCTGGAATAATCTTCCTGTTAATGTTTGGGACTCAGAATCAGCCTCAGTCTTTAAGTCTAGTCTAGATTTTTCTGTAAAGCTGATTTTTCTGTAAAGCTGACTGTTCTGTAAAGGTGAGTGTTCTGTAATGGTGACTGTTCTGTAAAGCTGACTGTTCTGTAAAGCTGACTGTTCTGTAAAGCTAATTTTTCTGTAAAGGTGACTGTTCTGTAAAGGTGACTGTTCTGTAAAGCTAATTTTTCTGTAAAGCTGACTGTTCTGTAAAGCTCATTTTTCTGTAAAGCTGACTGTTCTATAAAGCTCATTTTTCTGTAAAGCTGACTGTTCTATAAAGCTCATTTTTCTGTAAAGCTGACTGTTCTATAAAGCTCATTTTTCTGTAAAGGTGACTGTTCTGTAAAGCTGACTGTTCTGTAAAGCTCATTTTTCTGTAAAGGTGACTGTTCTGTAAAGCTCATTTTTCTGTAAAGGTGACTGTTCTGTAAAGCTCATTTTTCTGTAAAGCTCATTTTTCTGTAAAGGTGACTGTTCTGTAAAGCTCATTTTTCTGTAAAGGTGACTGTTCTGTAAAGCTATTTTTTCTGTAAAGGTGACTGTTCTATAAAGCTCATTTTTCTGTAAAGGTGACTGTTCTGTAAAGCTATTTTTTCTGTAAAGGTGACTGTTCTGTAAAGCTCATTTTTCTGTAAAGGTGGCTGTTCTGTAAAGCTCATTTTTCTGTAAAGGTGGCTGTTCTGTAAAGCTCATTTTTCTGTAAAGCTCATTTTTCTGTAAAGCTCATTTTTCTGTAAAGGTGACTGTTCTGTAAAGCTCATTTTTCTGTAAAGGTGACTGTTCTGTAAAGCTATTTTTTCTGTAAAGGTGACTGTTCTGTAAAGCGCATTTTTCTGTAAAGCTCATTTTTCTGTAAAGCTCATTTTTCTGTAAAGGTGACTGTTCTGTAAAGCTCATTTTTCTGTAAAGGTGACTGTTCTATAAAGCTCATTTTTCTGTAAAGGTGACTGTTCTGTAAAGCTCATTTTTCTGTAAAGCTCATTTTTCTGTAAAGCTGACTGTTCTATAAAGCTCATTTTTCTGTAAAGGTGACTGTCTGGAAAAGCTCATTTTTCTGTAAAGGTGACTGTTCTGTAAAGGTGACTGTTCTGTAAAGCTAATTTTTCTGTAAAGGTGACTGTTCTGTAAAGCTGACTGTTCTATAAAGCTCATTTTTCTGTAAAGGTGACTGTTCTATAATGCTCATTTTTCTGTAAAGGTGACTGTTCTATAAAGCTCCTTTTTCTGTAAAGGTGACTGTTCTGTAAAGCTAATTTTTCTGTAAAGGTGACTGTTCTGTAAAGCTGACTGTTCTGTAAAGCTCATTTTTCTGTAAAGGTGACTGTTCTGTAAAGCTCATTTTTCTGTAAAGGTGACTGTTCTGTAAAGCTATTTTTTCTGTAAAGGTGACTGTTCTGTAAAGCGCATTTTTCTGTAAAGCTCATTTTTCTGTAAAGCTCATTTTTCTGTAAAGGTGACTGTTCTGTAAAGCTCATTTTTCTGTAAAGGTGACTGTTCTATAAAGCTCATTTTTCTGTAAAGGTGACTGTTCTGTAAAGCTCATTTTTCTGTAAAGCTCATTTTTCTGTAAAGCTGACTGTTCTATAAAGCTCATTTTTCTGTAAAGGTGACTGTCTGGAAAAGCTCATTTTTCTGTAAAGGTGACTGTTCTGTAAAGGTGACTGTTCTGTAAAGCTAATTTTTCTGTAAAGGTGACTGTTCTGTAAAGCTGACTGTTCTATAAAGCTCATTTTTCTGTAAAGGTGACTGTTCTATAATGCTCATTTTTCTGTAAAGGTGACTGTTCTATAAAGCTCCTTTTTCTGTAAAGGTGACTGTTCTGTAAAGCTCATTTTTCTGTAAAGGTGACTGTTCTGTAAAGCTCATTTTTCTGTAAAGGTGACTGTTCTGTAAAGCTGACTGTTCTATAAAGCTCATTTTTCTGTAAAGGTGACTGTTCTATAAAGCTCCTTTTTCTGTAAAGGTGACTGTTCTGTAAAGGTGACTGTTCTATAAAGCTCATTTTTCTGTAAAGGTGACTGTTCTATAATGCTCATTTTTCTGTAAAGGTGACTGTCTGGAAAAGCTCATTTTTCTGTAAAGGTGACTGTTCTGTAAAGCTCATTTTTCTGTAAAGGTGACTGTTCTGTAAAGCTAATTTTTCTGTAAAGGTGACTGTTCTGTAAAGCTGACTGTTCTGTAAAGCTCATTTTTCTGTAAAGGTGACTTCTGTAAAGCTCATTTTTCTGTAAAGCTGACTGTTCTATAAAGCTCATTTTTCTGTAAAGGTGACTGTTCTGTAAAGCTCATTTTTCTGTAAAGGTGACTGTTCTGTAAAGCTGACTGTTCTGTAATGCTAATTTTTCTGTAAAGGTGACTGTCTGGAAAAGCTCATTTTTCTGTAAAGGTGACTGTTCTGGAAAGGTGACTGTTCTGTAAAGCTAATTTTTCTGTAAAGGTGACTGTTCTGTAAAGCTCATTTTTCTGTAAAGGTGACTGTTCTGTAAAGCTGACTGTTCTATAAAGCTCATTTTTCTGTAAAGGTGACTGTTCTGTAAAGGTGACTGTTCTGTAAAGCTAATTTTTCTGTAAAGGTGACTGTTCTGTAAAGCTCATTTTTCTGTAAAGGTGACTGTTCTGTAAAGCTGACTGTTCTATAAAGCTCATTTTTCTGTAAAGGTGACTGTTCTATAAAGCTCATTTTTCTGTAAAGGTGACTGTCTGGAAAAGCTCATTTTTCTGTAAAGGTGACTGTTCTGTAAAGGTGACTGTTCTGTAAAGCTAATTTTTCTGTAAAGGTGACTGTTCTGTAAAGCTCATTTTTCTGTAAAGGTGACTGTTCTGTAAAGCTCATTTTTCTGTAAAGCTGACTGTTCTATAAAGCTCATTTTTCTGTAAAGGTGACTGTTCTGTAAAGGTGACTGTTCTGTAAAGCTAATTTTTCTGTAAAGGTGACTGTTCTGTAAAGCTCATTTTTCTGTAAAGGTGGCTGTTCTGTAAAGGTGACTGTTCTGTAAAGCTAATTTTTCTGTAAAGGTGACTGTTCTGTAAAGCTGACTGTTCTGTAAAGCTCATTTTTCTGTAAAGGGGACTGTTCTGTAAAGGTGACTGTTCTGTAAAGCTCATTTTTCTGTAAAGGTGACTGTTCTGTAAAGCTGACTGTTCTGTAAAGCTCATTTTTCTGTAAAGCTGCTTTGTGACATCACCTGTTCTAAAAAATGCTACATAAATAAACTTTGCTTGCTTGACCATGTATAACCACTGCTCTGTCATTATTGGAGGGCTTGCAGAATAAACTCATCAAACGTGACTATATGTCACGTCTAGCTGTTGGTACAAGCGGACAAATGTCTGTCTATGGGTTGATTATGGGCCTCTTGTGTGTAAATATGGGAGTGTAAATGTGAACACTGGCTCAAATACACGCTGATTTCACCACCAGGCTCTGAGTCACGATGAGAAATGCTGTGTTATATAAATGTTATATGAATTTACCGTACCGGGGAGAAAAAATAAAACGTGGTTTGTGTAAGCGTTCTGGCACATGTGGTATTTAATGTTTTTTTTTTGTTTGTTTTTTTTTAATGTTACACTCAGAGAGTAAACAGAAATTCTACATTAAAATTAGCAGAAGGTGACAGGTTTGTTCCCTGTAGAAATTACTTCACTTTAAAAAATCAGTAAAACAGGTCATTTGACTGGGGTATTGATACTTCTGCATATACCTGTACAAATGGACAAAATCACAAATTAGTTTGGTGAGGATTTTGTATTCTGCCAGCTGTCCACTAGTTAACAGTCGTGGGCAGAAAGCTACATAGTGGTAAGTATGTAAGAACCGCAGGGAAAATGTTGCTCTTATTGTACCTTTCACTTCTGAGTGCGATTCAATGAAATGAATGAGATGAATACAGCCAGTTTATGAGCCTGGCCTCTTCTTATTTCCCCCCTTATACCACAAACAAGACCTCAAAAAGCCAGAATAGTTTCTAGTCACTCGCCCAGAACTTTAATTTTAAGAAGTAGGAGGATGTATTTCACTAAAAAAAGCTAAGAAAACTCATCTTTTAACTCCAGCAAACGGGTTTTGGGCAGTAGAACGCTGGCATTACTGCTACTGAGTGCTGATTGATTGGCGAGCGGAGCAGCTCATTGGCTGTTCGCGCTCACTGACGTCATGAATATACATGAGGCACAATTTTAAACTCCTATAATTCGAGTTTAAAAGCTCGTGTTTAGGAAATGACGGTAGTCTTTTATCATAAAAATGCTTAATGTTTATAAACTATGATTTTGCTCAAACGCTCCATTTTAACCCATTCAATTTGGACTGACTTGGGAGCGCCCTCTAGCGTTAGAGAAACCCAGACCACATTACAGTGGTAATGCTCCTCACTACAAGATCGCTCATGAAAATCTGAAAGATGCAAAGACTGGAGAAAAATACTCCGACATCAGCGGCCTCACCAGCGCCTCCCTGTGGCAGCGTGCCTTCTCGTTCCTGGCTGTGTTGTAGATGGAAATCTGAAGTTCGACGGCGCTCTCCTCCTGCTGTCTGGCAGCAAGGATGGCTCTCACCTGACACACAGACACAAGCCTGTAACTTCACAGTTACATGGAGCCGGATCATCGTTCTAATCTTACTGCGTGAAACAGGCGCCGCTAACAGCGTGAACAGTTCTGTAATATCGCTCGACCTCTTTCTCTGAGTCTTTGATCCTCATCAGGACGTTCTCCTCCTCCTTCATCAGAGCCATCAGGGTCTTGTACAGAAACAGGTTCTTGCAGGGTTTCTTAAATGGGTCCACCTGCAGGTACAACCACAGCACATTTTGAACAGGCTTGGCCGAGCCCACGCTTAACAGTTCATCAAATAAAAGTTCAAAACAGAAGCACAGATACACTCATTTACACTCACCGGCCACTTTATTAGGTACAATCAATTGCTTGTTAACACAAGTAGCTAATCAGCCAATCACACGGCTGCAACTCACTGCATTTAGGCATGTAGTGGTGGTCAAGACAGCTTGCTGAAGTGCAGAGCGATCATCAGAACGGGGAAGAAAGGGGATTTAAGGGACTTTGAACGTGGCGTGGTTGTTGGTGCCAGACGGGCTGGTCTGAGTATTTCAGAAACTGCTGATCTGCTGGGATTTTCATACACAACCATCTCTAGGGTTCACAGAGAACGGTCCAAAAAAGAGGAAATATCCAGTGAGCGGTCAGTTGTGTGGACGAAAATGCCTTGTTGATGTGAGAGGTCAGAGGAGAATGGGCAGACTGGTTCCAGATGATAGAAAGGCAGCAGGAACTCAAATAACCAACCAGAATCTCTGAGGAACGTTTCCAGCACCTTGTTGAAAGTCTGCCACGAAGAATTAAAGCAGTTCTGAAGGCAAAAGGGGGTCCAGCCTTTTACTAGCAAGGTGTACCTAATAAAGTGGCCGGTGAGTGTATGTGTAAAACACTGATGTAACAGTGGCTCTGATGGTAACTGGAGGTGTCATTTTAAAGGCATGGAGTGGCAGAAAATGAAGTTTACACAATCAGCCTCCCCTGACCCCACATATAGTCAGCCAGGTGAGACGTCTGGTGTCTGGACCTACGTGGCTCATGTAGATAACAGTTATTGGAAGTTTAAACTCCCCCTGGTAGCATCCAGCTGTGGCTGAACCACCGGGGAAAATATCTAACCGTGATTTTTCTCAGCACTGTTAAGACTTATTAAGATTATTAGGTATAATGAAGGTTCAGGTCTGTGTTTTGGCCAGTAAGAACAGAACCTTTTTTCTGGATTTGAAGCCTGAACGCTGTGCCAGACGGGCATTTTGTTATGGTTGTGCTGTCATGTGCACAGCACATGCGTGTTTGGATGTGTCTCATCGACAGGCAGTTAAGATGCTTGAGGTGATTACATTTCATTTCTCCAATGTATCTAGTTTGACCATCAGTGTGTCTCTGATGATCATACCGACCCGTGATCCCCAACCCTGGTTCTAGGAGACCCCCCTGGCCTGCAGCGTTTGCCGTCCTCCCAACGCACCACCTGACAGAGGGTCCTCCAGGAACAGGGTTGGGAATGGCTGACGTAGATGACAATTAAAATAGTAGCTCTTGCATCTTAAAAATTGCAATTTCCATATAAAAATTATTTATCTTGCAGTCTTTCCTTGAGCTTTGTGGTCTGAGCCCCCCTGAGGCCCATGGCAGTCCAAGGGCCCTGGGCTCTGGCCTCGCTGGCTCAATTAGCACTGCATGCTTAAATCATCGCACACTTGCTGTGAAGTTGTTCAGTAATCTGTGATGGACTTGCTGTCATGTAAAAACTTTGTATCTGCATTTTGGTCTTTTTTTTTGGCATAATAAAAAAAACAGTTACCTATTGCATTGTGTTAAAGATGAAAAGACCAACAAATATGAGCCATAAAATAATGACATTGTCTTTTATTATAAATTAAGACTTTTTTCCTTCTACTGTAAAGTATAGAGACCTATTCATAAGACACACATTTAAACACCGGGTCCTGCGTCAGTTACTCTCCTTCAGAGGAAGTTTTGGGATATCTATTTCAGCAGGGTAGCTGGTTCAGGGCTCATACGGCCGAAGGCACCATTTTAGTCACATACGGTTTTGTTCAGTCGGTGACGTTACGTGGTTTCTGGTACTGTACATGTACTTTTGTCCATTTTTATAAATAACGTTAAACAACAGTGAGTTCTGGCCAGGCGAGCTGATTGGCTGAGAGGCGTTCTGACTGAGCTGTTTTTTTCACCGTAACATCACAGGTGTTTCACAAACGCTACCACTCCGCTGAGTCGCTGTTGCTAAGCAACGACTCTGACAGCTGTAGGAGACGCTCAAGCTGTTTGAACGTTTTTACTTCTTACTTTGACACAAACGGAAAACGGACACTGTTAAGATCAGATTTGACCGACAGCCGATTTGGTCCGACTCTGAAGACGAGACGACACTAAATTCCCAAACTGTTAGGCGCTCTGTGAGGAGCTGGAGAACGAACTGCTGGCTCTGCAGCGAGTGGGCGGAGCTCGTTACTCTGACATAGCAACAAGCTGCTCGTTAAGGAGCTATAATTTGGCGGAAGGAACTGAACATTAAAACATATTGAACAGTTTATTCATTTCTTACTTTACTGTGACCAAATCACAGCCATGGTGTTATTTCACACTCCCTCTTGTGTTCTATTGCCATACAGTGTCAGAAACCACATTAGACACAAAACGTCTTGGTGACCTGTCAAGCGGCGTCTCCTGCCTTCCACCCAATGACCGCTAGGATAGGCTCCCGCGACCCAACAGGATGAAGAGGGTAAGACAACAAGTATTCCTTTGTTCCACAACACTGATGAGAGTTTTTTATTTTCTATTTGAAAACAACCAACCTGAAAGATGGAGGCCATCTGTGGTGTGAAGGCATTAGCGTTCTGTGAGTCACCAGCATCGTGAGGTTTGATGAAGTTCCTCCAGGCTGGGATAATCCTGTCCTCCTCCTTGTGATACGTCACTTGGATTCGATCTTCTGACAGCAGGAACTCTCTTTCAGCCACGTCTTCACTGGCTGCTTTAGAGCGGTCTCTGTGGAACCTTTCCACCACCTTCTGCTCAAAACACCACGGCACAAACAAACACATCGCTAGGCAGGTTTCCCTCTGAGGGAGTTTATTGAAGAGGAAAAAAACGACTGTCCAGTTGCTTTTATTGTGACAGATCTGAGTTGCAGTTTGATGATGTGAATAATGAGAGGCGCATGAAACAACGTCATTGCATAATTACACATGCCTCATTGTGTTAAACGAGTCATGTATAATTAGACATAATTATAACTGAGCCAGTCACCTCTTAATTTCAATGTAGCCATTTATTTGCTTCACATTATTTGAAAAAGCAAAATGATCTGAAACTAAAAAATTTCAAATGCCAAGTTCGGCCGATTAAAGAGCAAATAATGTCATTTATATTGCATGTTTGACTGCTAGAAAACTGGGGATGTTCTAATGTGTTTCACTTGTTCTTCTACTCCACACACCGTGTGCTTTGGATCAAAGAATGCAAATCAACTGATTGGGCTGTAATGAAATAGGAACTGAAATCGGCCGTGATCGGGGCAACCCTAGCTATATGTTCATTTGAAGTAAACAAATTGCTGGCATATTGAAAAGTTGGTGAAACTTGTTTTGGATAGCCCACTGTAGATGCTTTGCTGTTAATTAGTTTGCATTTAAGTTACATTCAACTAAACCTCAATTAAGTGCACTTTTGTGTTCACTATCCCTAAACCTGGTCCAAATCCGAACCCCAAACCCACCGCTGCTGAGAATCGACTGCGTTTCACTGGACAGTTCATGAACTATTTTAGCTCCTGTAGATAATCTTCTGGGGGCTACGCAAATAAAGCGGAACCGCAAAATTTGTTTAACGCATTTTTATTTTATCGCTTGCAAGTTGATGGAAACCTACTGAGCCAGTTCCCAGAGATATAGGCCAGTTCTGGAGCCATAAGCTATAAGCAAGGGTCATCAGATATGGAAATCCTTTGCTTTGTGATATATTGTTGGTTAATGTTACACCTTAGAGACAATATTAGTTATGGAAGGTTAGAGTTTCAGCAGGAAAGAGGTCGCTGAACTTTGCAGGGGTTGTACATGTGTGTCCTACCTGGATGGGTCGTTGAACTTGTTCGGGATTATTCGGCATCTCTCCCAGTTCCCGCTTGCCATAAACGACATGCCGGTAGTGGAGGAAATCGGGTCGGTCTATGAAGGTTTCTGTAATTTCGGAGGGTGTCTCCACTCTGCTGGCCAGGCCGTCGGCCCGAGCGTGGCTGTAGAAGTCCATCTGACGCTCCGTCTCAGGGACCAAAGTGACGTACCTGTGGCCTGAACAGAGACCCAAAAACATCATATCACATTAAAAAGCAAATGTTTTACAGAAAATCTAATTCATACAATTTCCTTCTTACCCCAAATGTAGTCAGTTGTCGTCTGAAGTTTGCTTCTTTAATTTTGCACTGGAACTACAAGTCTAATGTGGCTAACAGGTAAAGGAAGCTTACCTGTATGATGCTGACAGCTTATCTCAAGCCATGTGGAACTGTTAAGCAATCTAAGATCACTTAACAGCAGGGGTGTAAAGTTCAGGTCCAGAAAGTAAAAATCCTTCCCAGGATTTTGTTCCAACTGCCTGGACAGTTCTGCTGGAGGTTTGATCTAAATAAAGAAGCTTGGCTGCTGGAACAAAATCCTGGGAAGGATTTTTACTTTCTGGACCTGAATTTTCCACCACTGGTAATCTACACTCAGTGGTCACTTTATTAGGTACACCTTGCTAGTAAAAGGCTGGACCCCCTTTTGCCTTCAGAACTGCTTTAATTCTTCATGTCAGACTTTCAACAAGGTGTTGGAAACGTTCCTCAGAGATTCTGGTTGGTTATTTGAGTTCCTGCTGCCTTTCTATCATCTGGAACCAGTCTGCCCATTCTCCTCTGACCTCTCACATCAACAAGGCATTTTCGTCCACACAACTGACCGCTCACTGGATATTTCCTCTTTTTCGGACCGTTCTCTGTAAACCCTAGAGATGGTTGTGTGTGAAAATCCCAGCAGATCAGCAGTTTCTGAAATACTCAGACCAGCCCGTCTGGCACCAACAACCACGCCACGTTCAAAGCCCCTTAAATCCCCTTTCTTCCCCGTTCTGATGCTCGGTCTGCACTTCAGCAAGTTGTCTTGACCACCTCTACATGCCTAAATGCAGTGAGCTGCGGCCGTGTGATTGGCTGATCAGCTATTTGTGTTAACAAGCAATTGAATTGGCCAGTGAGTGTATAACAGACTTGCTAATGTGGTTTCTCACACTCTCAGTGTCTGCCACTTATCTACAGAGCCATCACACAGCTAAGAAGGTAGCAGCAAGCTGTCTGTTTTTTGCTCATGTTTATTATAGTCTGTCATAAAGTGTCACATATGCAAGTGTATCTGATCATCAATCAATAACGGCTGAATAGATGATTGAATGAGCGAATAAATGAATTCTGTGTCTTAATCACATTTCAGCGCGTAGCTCCTCCCTGGTCTGAAATGTTCGACGGTCACGTTGGTGGCCTTCTTTAGTTCTCTCTCGTCCAGGTGATCATGCCGGTGTTTGTACCACTCCCTCACAGTGTTGGGCTGAGTGCCTTCACAACATAAAGAGGGAGAGGAGGGAACATGACGCTTTCCTTCATCAGCACTACTAAAACCTGACCGGCACCTGTGCGCTACTAAATGTAAACAACACTGTGTAAGAATAAATCCATAAGCCACTAGAGGGATTTAATGACTACTAAATATTAATAATGAATCATTAATAATTCAATTTATCATTAATAATAATAACCACAAACAATTTTGCTGCCAAGCAATATACTTTGTTAACATGCCCTAATACAGAAAAATAGAATTTAAACACAATAAAAAGACTTTTATAAACACTGATTTGCTTCCTCACCTCCAGTGAAAATCCAGTTCGCCTCCAATTTAGTAAATCAAACACATTTCCATTGAAAAATAGGAATATAGCTACTGTTACAGATGAGAAAAATGCATAGTGCAAAATCAGAGGGACCTCCAAAACAGGTGGAATTTACATTTTATAGCTACTGTGAAAAAGAAAATTACCTGCATCAGACAGACGTTTTGATTTGACTGATATTTTAAACCAATATTTGATTACATACTTATTTCTTGTCCTACAGAGGAGCAGCATGTTAAGGTTACGCTGCGTTACTGTGCTAAAATGTCTGCATGATATTTGTCTTATTGCATATGTAACCCTGCAGAAATACATGCCACCTTTTTTTCCATTATTATTATCAAAGCTTCTGTTCCTCTAATTAGTCCCAATTCTACATTTTATAAACATTCATGCATCAGCACTGGCAGAAAATAACATAAGAAATATCAGATTTTGGTATCAGGCCACAATTCAAAGATTATTTCATGAACACAGTGGTTTTGGGGGCAGTCGTGGGAGTCGTAGGGAGCTGGCCCTGTGACCAGAAGGTCGTCGGTTCGATCCCCAGTGCCGACAGTCCATGATTGAGGTGTCCTTGAGCAAGACACCTAACCCCCAATTGCTCCCCGGGCGCCGTGGATAGGGCTGCCCACTGCTCTGGGCAAGTGTGCTCACTGCCCCCTAGTGTGTGTGTGCTCACTAGTGTGTATGTGGTGTTTCATGGGTTAAATGCGGAGGTGGAATTTCCCCGGTTGTGGGATTAAAAAAAGTATCACTTTTCAATAACTTTTCCCATTAAGATTCATTATACTGGCTTTGAATGTAGTTCAGCCAAGCAGATTTAGAACTAGGACCACCCATTTCCACTGAAGTAAACCAGTGTGCCAGTCTTCATACTCACACTCTAGATCATCATAAGTAGTGAGTCTTGTGACCAGTCCATCCTTCAGAAGATAAGGAGCAATCTTCTCCACCGTCGCCGCTCTGTACTGGATAAGCTTCGTACCACCAGGACAGCGACTCTCCATATCTGCAAATCCAAAAACAAGACGCTTATAAAAGGTCATCGACCAGAGCCAGCTGCAAGTTCTACAGGAGGTAACCAGACATGCTGGGGTAGGGAAACGTCATCCGTGGGTCAAAAGTCAGGGGTTTACCTTCTTGTGAGATGTGAATCTTTGATACCCATGATGGAGGCATCTCAAACACTTTGGGTTCTTCTGTTTCCTCCTGCAAAAAGAAGCAAAGTATGGACACATACATAAGGAACATATTGCTGCTGTCGGAACAAAACCTTGTATCTCCATTTTTGCTGTTTGTCAGTTTTTGTACATAATTTGAAAATATCTGCTTCCCTTTACTTCTCCCCATGTCTGCGTGGGTTTCCTCCGGGTTCTCCCGTTTCCTCCCACAGTCCAAAGACATGCAGTCAGGCCAATTGGACATACGAAATTGCCCCTGTGTGTGAGTGATTGTCTGTCTGTCTGCCCTGTGATGGACTGGCGACCTGTCCAGGGTGTATCCTGCCTTCTGCCCAATGACAGCTGGGATAGGCTCCAGCACCTCCGTGACCCAGAAGGAGAAGCGGCTTAGAAGGTGTGTGTGTGTGTGTGTGTGTGTGTGTGTGTGTGTGTGTATATGTGCTTCCCTTTACATTGTATGTTCATTTCCATGATGAACGGATCAAAAGAAACAGCCCAAAATCACTTGAACAATGTCTGGTTCCATTGACTTACATTAAAAGTGAAGTAGGTTTTTCCCTTCTCCTTTAAAGTTGTCGTTTTGGAGACACAAAGTTTTGTTCTAACAACAGCAATAAACTGCAGGAATAATATCCCAGGCTAGTCAAACGGCAGACTTAAGAAGGTTTTTAGTAAAAAAGCAGGTGCAAGCATGCAAACGTACTGGAGACAATACGGTATGTGATAAATGACCGTTCATGTGCTTTTTGTGTGTTTTTTTTTTTTTTTTATGTCAGTCATCAAAACAAAAAAAAATAATACTTGTAACTAAACAAGTGTTTGTCTAAAGACAGTATTCAAACAAGCAGAAGCAGAAAAACATAAGATGGGGCAGTCGTGGGATGGAGGTTAGTGAACTGGCCCTGTGACCAGAAGGTCACTGGTTCAAACCCCAGAGCCGACAGCACATGACTGAGGTGTCCTTGAGCAAGACGCCTCACCCCCAATTGCTCCCCGGGCACTGCGGATAGGGCTGCCCACCGCTCATGGTAAGTGTGCTCACTGCCCACTAGTGTGTATGTGGTGTTTCACTGCCCAGATGGGTTAAATGCGGAGGTGAAATTTCCCCGTTGTGGGACTAATAAGGGTCACTTAATCTTAATCGTCATAAATGCCGAGTCTACGGCCTTCCTTCACACTGAATACTTTCAAGTGTTACTTTCTTCTATTCTTTTCGGGAGACTCACTTTCAGTTTCTCAAAGAAATCTGCAGACGCACCTCCAAAGCTCAGTCTTAGAAGATTTAGCAGAAGGTGCTCGCTTTAGACAGTGAGTGTTTGTAACATCTAACATACACGGAGGATTATTTGACCACTGGTCTATATATTTAACCTTGACTGTCCAGTACACGGTGATAAAAATAAATAAAAAATACAGAAGAGCAAAGTTTGCTGTACGTACATCCTCCTCTTTTTCAGCCTCCTGCTGCTTCTTCATGTCAGGAATGAGCAGAGTTGATTGATTGGAGCCACACAGCAAATACTCCCACTTCACTGGGTCAGCCAGGTCGTAGGTCATCTCCTGATGAATATACCGAAAACATGGGGCCGGCTTTCCTTTCCCAGACTGTGTCAGCCTAGACCTTTTAATGTTTTATAACCTTTGCCGTTGCAATTACGACAAGACACGTCCTGTTACTGAGCTGTGGAGTGACCATCAGCTCAATATCACTTAATAACAACTATCAGCATTGCTGTCACTGAAGATCACCTGGAGTTCATAGTGTGGACTCATTCACTGATCCCTTTAAGACTGTATGTCATGTACAACCAGAGCTCTTCACCACATGTCAACGTTAACAATACAACGTTTAGATCGGGGGAGTCAGGCTCCAGTCCTGGTGGGACACAGAACTGCAGAGCTTAGCATTCTGCCTCATTAAACACACCTGATTGAACACCTCAGCTAGTCAGCCAAGGCTTCCTGAGGTGAAATCATAACACGAGAAGAGGGAAACTCTAATCTCGGCAGGGCTGTGGCTCTCCAGGACTTTGACATCCCTGTTTTAGAGCTTTAAAACGAACACTGACCGCGCAGCCGAAGCGGCAATCCTGCATGTTGACCCAGTAGTTCTGATGGTTCCAGATGCTCTCGATTCCCAGGAACTTTTCACTAGTGGTGGGGTAGCTGTGGCCTGCCAGGGGGTCAATGAAGAAATTCTCTGGCACCTCCCTGTTCCCAGACAGGACCAGCACCCAGCAGTGGACTCGCAGGCCCAGGAGAGGATCCAGAGGAGGACGCTCTCGCTCCTGAAGAACGGAGAACATTTAAGAAAAACAGTAGCTAGAAATAGGATTATGTTTACTACACTGTATTTCACAGTGTGATTAAATTACACAGTAAGAATAATAAAAAGAATAATAAGTGATACTTTTTTGATCCCACAACCGGGGAAATTCCACCTCCGCATTTAACCCATCCGTGAAGTGAAACACCACATACACACCAGTGAACACACACACAAGGGGGCAGTGAGCACACTTGCCCGGAGGGGTGGGCAGCCCTGTCCACGGCCCCCGGGGAGCAGTCTGGGTTAGGTGTCTTGCTCAAGGACACCTCAGTTATGGACTGTCAGCCCTGGGGATCGAACCAGAGACCTTCCGGTCACAGGGCCAGATCCCTAACCTCCAGCCCACGACTGCCCCTATCTGCAAACCAGGCCTGGGCTGGATTCTGAGAATCGTCGAGAATGTGTGATACTGTCCTAATTTCTCTGCTCTCTATTCTTATTGTCTTACATAATTGACAAACATGTATTGCTTTATACACTATTCCACTATCTCTGACCTCCTGCAGTCTCTGGGCCTCCTGCTGTTTGCTGAGCAGAGCAATACGAGTGTCCTCCTGTCTCTTCTCCTCCTGACGATGCTCAAAGCTGCTCTGCAGGTCACGTGGAGGCTTCACTGAGTACTTCCTCACATCCTGCTTCTGCTCCTCCAGTTCCTCCTGAAGATACACACACATATGTTTTATACCCTGTTGGGACACAGGGTCGGGTTGGGACATATACAGAATATATATATATATATATATATATATATATATATATATATATATATATACACAGATCAGATATAACAGTCCTTGTTACGTCCTTGTTTCTACACTCCTTGTCCGTTTTATCAGCTCCACTTACTGTATAGCTGCACTCTGTAGTTCTACAGTTACAGACTGTAGTCCATCTGTTTCTCTGATACTCTGTTACCCTGTTCTTCAGTGGTCAGGACCCCCATGGACCCTCACAGAGCAGGTACTATTTGGGCGGTGGATCATTCTCAGCACTGCAGTAACATTGATATGGTGGTGGCGGTGTGTTAATGTGTGTTGCGCTGGTATGAGCGGATCAGACCTTTTGGATTTTTAGTTTTTAAACACCTCAGTGTCACTGCTGGACTGAGAATAGGCCACCAACCAAAAATATTCAGCCAACAGCGTCCTGTGAGCAGCGTCCTGTGACCACTGATGAAGGACTAGAGGATGACCATCACAAACTGTGCAGCAGCAGATGAGCTGTCGTCTCTGACTTTACATCTACAAGGTGGACCGACGAGGTAGGAGTGTCCTGAGTTTTGAATAATAAGTTAACATCTTATGTTTTTCACCCTATTATCTTATTATTTGAAGTTCAAATAACACCAAATTTTAGTTAAGTTTTTAATGTTAAAACTCCCAATTTTATACACAGTATAGGGACCAATATTTATTAATAATCTGCCCTATACATATGTAAGCACCAATATAACACCAATTTATCATTACAGACAGAATAAAACTCCGTATCTTCTAAATGGCAACTTTACAGGAGAAGGAAAAACACTGAAATCTTCAAATGGAAATCAGTTTAACGAGTTTTTGGACCATTTTTGCTCGTCTGTTCATCACGAAATTTTAACACGATGCAAGGAGTAATAACATAGTAATAATGTGTCCCTTATGTATTATATATCTAAATACCCATATGTAATAATAGGTGTTATATATATGTTAGTACCTATATGTAATAATTTCATGCACCACATATATTATACATACGTAAGTATGTTCATGTATTAATAATGTATATATCACATTTATATATCAGATATATTACATATGTAATATATCTCTGCTGTAGGAAGAAAACCTTGTATCTCCATTTTTGATGTTTTTCAGGTTTTGACATAATTTGAAATTACCCGTTGCCTATTAGATTGTGTGTGAATTTCATGATGAATGGACCAAAAAAAATGACCCAAAATGACTTGGGAAAAATTCTGGTTCCATTGACCTACATTAAAAGTAAAGTAGGTTATTTCCTTCTGCTGTAAAGTTACCGTTTTGGAGATATGAGGTTTTCTTCTGACAAAACCGATATATGTAAATACATATATTAAATATATAGGTGAGGCCTAAATGTAAACCAAACCCTAATCAAAATGGGTTTGTTCTCTCATTTAAATAAAAAATGAAACGGTGAGAATAAACACCTTTTAAAGTCCTGTAGGTTAGAACAGTTGCCAAAGAACTGCACGGTGCATGCGTAACTTCAGCCTTTCACTCTTTCCTTAAGTACTTTCCTCATTTATTCAAGTACCCTTGTACTTGTAAACAGCAGTAAAGGTATCTTACATTCTTACATCTTGACCGGTCACACACCTTGACTTGGGGTTTGAG
>NC_051218.1:3710000-3857500 GCF_015220715.1 Pygocentrus nattereri
CGCTAAAAACCCTCGAAGAACCATCTTTTTTAGGAGTGTACATCTGGAGTAAGAAGGGAAAACTGGCTGATGCCCTTCCAAAACCCTTTATCCCAGAGCTGATCTTAATCTGTCCTTAATGTTTTATACAGGGAGATTCACTCGAAAGAGGCCCTGAATATTCTGTTGTATCTCCCGTTAGGATGAAGCCATCTGAACCAAACAAACACACTACACACCTTGACGGGTGTGTAATTGATTGCATGTTCCTGAACACATCGGAAAGCATTAGAGAGGTTAAACGTCGCTACAGCTGTCCGGCTGTCTGAGGAGCACATTGCATGCTGTTTCGTCCTGATCGATCTGTCCTAGCGAGAGTTAGTCCAGGACATTCTTTCGAGTGAATCGCCCCATATAATTCGTTTGTATGTCTGTATTCATGTTTCATATACAATAAAAAGAAAAAATACATAGATACGTTTTTACTTGTTTATAAAGCAAGCTAAACTCTATAAATATTAGGCCTGGTTTAAATATTTGGCTCTGCATCATCACTGCTGATTTCCGAAGACCTAACAGATGAAAATTTTATGTAATCTTTGATTTTATAAGATTATGTTATCGTTCCTGTAGGTCCACTAAAACCAGACCATGAAAGTGGTTCATGGGAGCAATAAGGGGGCATTTACTAGGCTTTGTTGTCGGTTTCTGAATGTTCTAGGCATGATGAACACATGTGGGCTGTGTTTTGATCATCATGTGCTTGAAATCTGGACTTCATGTGTTTTTTCTCAACACCAGAACATGTGAACCGCATGTCAAAGCCACTGTTTGCTGTTTCAGCACACATGTTGACCCCACACAATATGCAGCCTATAGGCTGGTCAGTTTGTTGTCCCTCTTGGCACAGCATGTATGGTATGTTACATCTTCATGTTTGAGGTTAATGATTATGTAACGCAAACAGGCTGATTGTGGGACCGTCTGGCGTAATCGTGTTAGTGGCCCACTTGAGTTTACCACATGCCGACGAACTTTAGTAACCTCACAGGTGGGGTGCTGAGGGGGCTATCCGCACTCTGGACAGCGTCTCTTCCAGTTCCCGTAACTCCCTCAGGCCTTCATCCTCCTCCTCCTCCTCCTCCTCCTCCTCATCCACCTCCTGCAGCAGCTCAGCTTCTTCCAACTCAGGCTCGACCTCCAGCAGCACTTCCATCTAAAAAGGAATGAAAAACAAGGCGAATGCTCCAGTCCAGGGGACCCACCGTCCTGCGGATTCGTGTTTTTCATGTTTTCACGTTTTCCAACACACCTGCTCCAACTCACGACGAATTTAACTTTAAAAAATTAAACTAGAACAAAGCTGTGCAAAAAAACACAACCAGACCAAACTGCGCCAAGCAGCAGGTCCCCACCACCGGAGCCAAAAACACACTACCCTGTCAACAACAGAGAACTGAAATGAAAATCTTCACGCTTTTCTTTCTTAATGATTTAGACAAACAGCGCTGAGCAAAGTTCCACCTAAGCACATTAATTCATTTAAAACCAATGTGTTTTTGCTCGTACGCCAGAGTTTGGACTGGTCAAATGACATGTTTTGTTGATTTTCTGAGCGAAAATATTTCAACACATCCTCTGCAGAGAACACGCTCAAATATGGCATTTTTCTGCTAATTTTAGTGCACAACTATTTACTATGTTTTCGTTGAGTTTTACATATTGGGGGTGGGAATCTAAAATGTGCCATAACTTTTGCAAAAGCCACTTTTTTTTATATGTTAAATGAATCAAATTCAAACAAATACGTGTTCCCTGTAGAGGATGTGTTGACCTACTTTCTCTTACAAAATCAACAAATGATCTTTTGACCAGGGTACCCAAACTTTTGCATGCACCTGTACGTAAATAAATACAAACAGAGCAAAAAAGAATGATGTATTTCAAAAAAGTCACTGAAGAAGTACTGATTAATCAAATTTATTGGATGATACCTACAAATAATAGTGGATCGACACTTTGACAAACACACTGACATACTTAAAATCAGTACTTGTTGTATTAGTATTACCTCTGCAGTCAGAAGGAAACCTCGTACCACCAAAATGGGGACTTTACAGGAGAAGGAAAAAACCTGCTTTACTTTGAATGGAAGTCAATGGAACCAGATTTTTTTCCAAGTCATTTAAGGTCATTTCTTTTAGTCCATTCATCATTAAATTTACAAACAATGTAAAGGGTGACTGGTATTTCCAAATTGTGTCAAAAACTAAAAAACATCAAAAATGGAGATATGATGTTTTGTTCCGAAAGCAGCGTTATTTTATGTCCCCTACCGGCCACTTTATTAGGTTTATCAGGTGCTAGTAAAAGGCTGGACCTGCCTTAATTCTTCGTGGCAGACTTTCAACAAGGTGTTGGAAACGTTCCTCAGAGATTCTGGTTGGTTATTTGAGTTCCTGCTGCCTTTCTATCATCTGGAACCAGTCTGCCCGTTCTCCTCTGACCTCTCACATCAACAAGGCATTTTCGTCCACAGAACTGACCGCTCACTGGATGTTTCCTCTTTTTCGGACCGTTCTCTGTGAACCCTAGAGATGGTTGTGCGTGAAAATCCCAGCAGATCAGCAGTTTCTGAAATACTCAGACCAGCCCGTCTGGCACCAACAACCACGCCACGTTCAAAGCCCCTTAAATCCCCTTTCTTCCCCATTCTGATGCTCGGTCTGCACTTCAGCAAGTTGTCTTGACCACCTCTACATGCCTAAATGCACTAAGTTGCTGCCGTGTGATTGGCTGATCAGCTATTTGTGTTAACAAGCAATTGATTGTACCTAATAAAGTGGCCGGTGAGTATATATATATATATATATATATATATATATATATATATATATATATATATATATATATATATATATAAATGTGTGCTGATCAATGTCATCTTAGACTTTTCCCATCAAAGTTAAACTGATTTTACCATCACAAGGCCAGTATTATGTTATGACATATCGCTATGTTAGTGACATCTAGAAACTGAATGGTACAAGAATCTTTTTACTCCAAGAACATAAGACAAAATATTGTTGTCAGTTTAAAAAATATGTTAGAATTTTATTCCCCCTTAACATTTTAGAGTCTGTATGCAGTGAGTGTGCATACACTTAGTCCTAGTTACACCTCAATAATTTATGTCTGTCTGTATGTATGTACGTACGTATGTGTGGATGTGGAAATTATTTCCCTATTCCTCCCTACGTAGACCATCAGCATTTACACTTTACCCACAGTAAGCTGACAGAACCAAGACAGTTTGCTCATTCTCATTTCTGAGCCAGGCTAGGTTAAAGGGGAACTCCACTGATTTCTCAAATTCCCTGCATAATTAAGTGGTGATGTAAACAGTCGTTCAGAGCGGTTTGGTGTGAAACGCTCCGTTCTAGAGAAACTTACCAAGTCAGAATTGTTCACAGTGGTGGTGATAGGAACCAGACGTCCACCTCTAAAAGCTCCCTCACAGAAAGCTATTAGATGACATGGTTATCACTGTTGGTGGAAGAAAACCTCGCATCTCCAAAACTGTAACTTTACAGGAGAAGGAAAAAACCTACTTTACTTTTAATGTAAGTCAATGGAACCAGAATTATTTCCAAGTCATTTGGGGCCGTTTCTTTTGGTCATTTCAACACGAAATTTGCAAGCAACATAAAGGGCATCATGTATTTTCAGATGATGTCAAAAACTGAAAAACGTTTTGTGATAAAGTTTCGCCCTAAAACGTAATCAGGTTATTTTAATGTATTCATGCTGGATACTCAAAAGGTGTTCCCAAGCAAAATAATCCCCAAAGAAAACTTTACTTTTTCAGATTTACCTCTATTTTACCTTCCTCAACATGTCATAAAAACAGAGCATATGTGTGGGTTCTCTGGTGGTTCTGGATAGTAAATAAAATGTCTGTATCTGTGTTGTAGTCATGGCGACCCCTGGTTCCCATCACCACCACTGTAAAGGAATCTGAGTCTGTACGTTTCTCTACAAATGAGCCATTTCCCGTCAAACCACTCCGAGTGACCTCCTTTACACTCACCAGCCACTTTATTAGGTACAATCAATTGCTTGTTAACACAAATAGCTAATCAGCCAATCACACGGCTGCAACTCACTGCATTTAGGCGTGTAGAGGTGGTCAAGACGACTTGCTGAAGTGCAGACCGAGCATCAGAACGGGGAAGAAAGGGGATTTAAGGGACTTTGAACGTGGCGTGGTTGTTGGTGCCAGACGGGCTGGTCTGAGTATTTCAGAAACTGCTGATCTACTGGGATTTTCACGCACAACCATCTCTAGGGTTACAGAGAACGGTCCGAAAAAGAGGAAATATCCAGTGAGCGGTCAGTTGTGTGGACGAAAATGCCTTGTTGATGTGAGAGGTCAGAGGAGAACGGGCAGACTGATTCCAGATGATAGAAAGACAACAGGAACTCAAATAACCAACCAGAATCTCTGAGGAACGTTTCCAACACCTTGTTGAAAGTGTGGCACGAAGAATTAAGACAGTTCTGAAGGCAAAAGGGGGTCCAACCTTTCACAAGCAAGGTGTACCTAATAAAGTGGCCGGTGAGTGTATCTCCGAGACTGCATTATACAGGCAATTCGAAAAATTCAGTGGACTTCCCCTTTCATTTAGCTAGCAACAACGACTCGATATTTACCCAGAGAGTTATGACTAAGTTACGTTTAAACAGCAGTAGATATTGACAACACGCACCTGCTAAACCATAACCACAGGCTTTAGAAGCTTAATGACGCGGTTATAGCTGTTGACATAGAACGTTTTATGGAAAAAATACGATTAGCATGATCGACTTACCTTGTAGACTCAGGAAGGGGGGGACGTTTACATTTGGTTTCCATAGCGACAAGCGCGTTGTGGAAGGCGTCGCAGCATCTGAACCAATCCTTAACGCCGTATTCCAACTAGGCCCGCCCCTCCAGCGCTGCGATTGGCTGTGAGTGTGTCCTCCTCCGCTAGGATTGGCTAGTAGACAGTGGAAAGCGGCCGTAAGTTCTTCCATAGAGATTTGACTGCATACACACTTGTTCTCAGCTGGGAGACGCGTTTAATAACCAAGAATGCGTTTGTGTCAGCATTTTACTGTTTTTTAACTGGTTTCTTGTCCTGCACAGCTGATTCCACTTCAACTCAAGGGTTTAAATGAGTACTAGAACATGCAATACAGGGAACCTCCACGAAAATATAACACTATGGTCTAATTAAATGATTGAAGACGACATTGGTGCTTAAAGAGAATGTGAGAAGATGTATGCATGATTACTTGTATTGTTTAAAAAGCAATAAAAAAGCATTAATCAAGTTTTTTTTTTGTAAATTATTGACTTCACAAGCACTATGATGCAAACAGCTTAGGATCAATAGGGCACTGCACAGTGTGTGTGTGTGTGTGTGTGTGTGTGGCTGATCTCCACAAAGGTTTCTTTTTTATTTAACAAATCCTGCAGCCCTTGTGAGAAAAAGCAAAATAGCCCTGAGTATTTTAGTCCTGGTTGCAGTTAGGGTGGGTTTAGACAGGATTTAACTACCATAACAGTTGAAATCCAACGTGCATGCATATGTGGGGGTGAGATAATCGGTGTTTGTGCCTGAAAAATTGAGAAAATAGTAGGTAAAAGACCGTTTTTGGTATAATTATATTGCATTACATGTAATTATATAATATAAATGTGTAATATATAATTATGTGCCAACTGGATCATCTGAGTTCTGAGACCATACGAGTCAAATATTTAAAATAAAAATGAAGGAAAAGGAAAGAATGTACGTATATGTTTAAAGAGTGACCCCCGCTGTGGCCTGCCAGGCTGTTCCACTGGCTCGTATTTACCTGCTGCGCTGACCTCACCGCCCCCTGGCGCTCCCTCGCCGAGAGCAGCATTAAAACTCCTCCACTCCTCCGGGCTCCGGAGACAGAGGGAAAGAAGGAAAGCCCAGTCCGTTAGCGGAGATCCACACCGAGGGGCGACCATGCAGGCGTGCCGCGCTCTGAGCTCCGTGATCGTCGTTTTAGTTGCACTTCATGAGTGTGGAGCTTTCTGGCTTCTGAACGTGATCTTCCCACCTCCGGCCAAGCCGAGGGTCCCGAGCAACAGCACACCGCCGGTCATCATAGGTAAGCGAAACCCCTCTGATCTGGAGTGGTAATGGGTTGGTAACGATGCAGAACATGGGAGCATTGCTGAACGTATTAGTCTTAGTTCGATGGCGTTTGGTGGCATTCATAACCATAGTTTGGTATCATAGCTGGCCATAGTTTAATATCATAGCTGGCCATAGTTTAATATCATAGCTGGCCATAGTTTGGTGTCATAGCTGGCCATAGTTTAATATCATAGCTGGCCATAGTTTGGTGTCATAGCTGGCCATAGTTTAATATCATAGCTAGCCATAATTTGGTGGCATTCATGACCATAGTTTGGTATCATAGCTGGCCATAGTTTGGTGTCATAGCTGGCCATAGTTTAATATCACAGCTGGCCATAGTTTGGTGGCATTCATGACCATAGTTTAATATCATAGCTGGCCATAGTTTGGTATCATAGCTGGCCATAGTTTGGTGTCATAGCTGGCCATAGTTTAATATCATAGCTGGCCATAGTTTGGTGTCATAGCTGGCCATAGTTTAATATCATAGCTGGCCATAGTTTGGTGTCATAGCTGGCCATAGTTTAATATCATAGCTGGCCATAGTTTGGTATCATAGCTGGCCATAGTTTGGTGTCATAGCTGGCCATATTTTAATATCATAGCTGGCCATAGTTTGGTATCATAGCTGGCCATAGTTTGGTGTCATAGCTGGCCATAGTTTAATATCATAGCTGGCCATAGTTTGGTGTCATAGCTGGCCATAGTTTAATATCACAGCTGGCCATAATTTGGTGGCATTCATGACCATAGTTTGGTATCATAGCTGGCCATAGTTTGGTATCATAGCTGGCCATAGTTTGGTGTCATAGCTGGCCATAGTTTAATATCATAGCTGGCCATAGTTTGGTGTCATAGCTGGCCATAGTTTGGTGTCATAGCTGGCCATAGTTTAATATCATAGCTGGCCATAGTTTGGTGGCATTCATGACCATAGTTTGGTATCATAGCTGGCCATAGTTTGGTGTCATAGCTGGCCATAGTTTAATATCATAGCTGGCCATAGTTTGGTGTCATAGCTGGCCATAGTTTGGTGTCATAGCTGGCCATAGTTTAATATCATAGCTGGCCATAGTTTGGTGTCATAGCTGGCCATAGTTTAATATCATAGCTGGCCATAGTTTGGTGTCATAGCTGGCCATAGTTTAATATCATAGCTGGCCATAGTTTGGTGGCATTCATGACCATAGTTTGGTATCATAGCTGGCCATAGTTTAATATCACAGCTGGCCATAGTTTGGTGGCATTCATGACCATAGTTTGGTATCATAGCTGGCCATATTTTAATATCATAGCTGGCCATAGTTTGGTATCATAGCTGGCCATAGTTTGGTGTCATAGCTGGCCATAGTTTAATATCATAGCTGGCCATAGTTTGGTGTCATAGCTGGCCATAGTTTAATATCATAGCTGGCCATAGTTTGGTGTCATAGCTGGCCATAGTTTAATATCATAGCTGGCCATAGTTTGGTGGCATTCGTGACCAAAGTTTGGTGTCATAGCTGGCCATAGTTTAATATCATAGCTGGCCATAGTTTAATATCATAGCTGGCCATAGTTTAATATCATAGCTGGCCATAGTTTGGTATCATAGCTGGCCATAGTTTAATATCATAGCTGGCCATAGTTTGGTGGCATTCATGACCATAGTTTGGTGTCATAGCTGGCCATAGTTTAATATCATAGCTGGCCATAGTTTGGTATCATAGCTGGCCATAGTTTAATATCATAGCTGGCCATAGTTTGGTGTCATAGCTGGCCATAGTTTAATATCATAGCTGGCCATAGTTTGGTGGCATTCATGACCATAGTTTGGTGTCATAGCTGGCCATAGTTTAATATCACAGCTGGCCATAATTTGGTGGCATTCATGACCATAGTTTGGTGTCATAGCTGGCCATAGTTTAATATCACAGCTGGCCATAATTTGGTGGCATTCATGACCATAGTTTGGTATCATAGCTGGCCATAGTTTGGTGTCATAGCTGGCCATAGTTTAATATCATAGCTGGCCATAGTTTGGTGTCATAGCTGGCCATAGTTTAATATCATAGCTGGCCATAGTTTGGTATCATAGCTGGCCATAGTTTGGTGTCATAGCTGGCCATATTTTAATATCATAGCTGGCCATAGTTTGGTATCATAGCTGGCCATAGTTTGGTGTCATAGCTGGCCATAGTTTAATATCATAGCTGGCCATAGTTTGGTGTCATAGCTGGCCATAGTTTAATATCATAGCTGGCCATAGTTTGGTGGCATTCATGACCATAGTTTGGTATCATAGCTGGCCATAGTTTAATATCACAGCTGGCCATAATTTGGTGGCATTCATGACCATAGTTTGGTATCATAGCTGGCCATAGTTTGGTGTCATAGCTGGCCATAGTTTAATATCATAGCTGGCCATAGTTTGGTGTCATAGCTGGCCATAGTTTAATATCATAGCTGGCCATAGTTTGGTGTCATAGCTGGCCATAGTTTAATATCATAGCTGGCCATAGTTTGGTGGCATTCGTGACCAAAGTTTGGTGTCATAGCTGGCCATAGTTTAATATCACAGCTGGCCATAGTTTAATATCATAGCTGGCCATAGTTTAATATCATAGCTGGCCATAGTTTGGTATCATAGCTGGCCATAGTTTAATATCATAGCTGGCCATAGTTTGGTGGCATTCATGACCATAGTTTGGTGTCATAGCTGGCCATAGTTTAATATCATAGCTGGCCATAGTTTGGTATCATAGCTGGCCATAGTTTAATATCATAGCTGGCCATAGTTTGGTGTCATAGCTGGCCATAGTTTAATATCATAGCTGGCCATAGTTTGGTGGCATTCATGACCATAGTTTGGTGTCATAGCTGGCCATAGTTTAATATCACAGCTGGCCATAATTTGGTGGCATTCATGACCATAGTTTGGTGTCATAGCTGGCCATAGTTTAATATCACAGCTGGCCATAATTTGGTGGCATTCATGACCATAGTTTGGTATCATAGCTGGCCATAGTTTGGTGTCATAGCTGGCCATAGTTTAATATCATAGCTGGCCATAGTTTGGTGTCATAGCTGGCCATAGTTTAATATCATAGCTGGCCATAGTTTGGTATCATAGCTGGCCATAGTTTGGTGTCATAGCTGGCCATATTTTAATATCATAGCTGGCCATAGTTTGGTATCATAGCTGGCCATAGTTTGGTGTCATAGCTGGCCATAGTTTAATATCATAGCTGGCCATAGTTTGGTGTCATAGCTGGCCATAGTTTAATATCACAGCTGGCCATAATTTGGTGGCATTCATGACCATAGTTTGGTATCATAGCTGGCCATAGTTTGGTATCATAGCTGGCCATAGTTTGGTGTCATAGCTGGCCATAGTTTAATATCATAGCTGGCCATAGTTTGGTGTCATAGCTGGCCATAGTTTGGTGTCATAGCTGGCCATAGTTTAATATCATAGCTGGCCATAGTTTGGTGGCATTCATGACCATAGTTTGGTATCATAGCTGGCCATAGTTTGGTGTCATAGCTGGCCATAGTTTAATATCATAGCTGGCCATAGTTTGGTGTCATAGCTGGCCATAGTTTGGTGTCATAGCTGGCCATAGTTTAATATCATAGCTGGCCATAGTTTGGTGTCATAGCTGGCCATAGTTTAATATCATAGCTGGCCATAGTTTGGTGTCATAGCTGGCCATAGTTTAATATCATAGCTGGCCATAGTTTAATATCACAGCTGGCCATAGTTTGGTGGCATTCATGACCATAGTTTGGTATCATAGCTGGCCATAGTTTAATATCACAGCTGGCCATAATTTGGTGGCATTCGTGACCATAGTTTGGTATCATAGCTGGCCATAGTTTGGTGTCATAGCTGGCCATAGTTTAATATCATAGCTGGCCATAGTTTGGTGTCATAGCTGGCCATAGTTTAATATCATAGCTGGCCATAGTTTGGTGTCATAGCTGGCCATAGTTTAATATCATAGCTGGCCATAGTTTGGTGGCAATCGTGACCAAAGTTTGGTGTCATAGCTGGCCATAGTTTAATATCATAGCTGGCCATAGTTTAATATCATAGCTGGCCATAGTTTAATATCATAGCTGGCCATAGTTTGGTATCATAGCTGGCCATAGTTTAATATCATAGCTGGCCATAGTTTGGTGGCATTCATGACCATAGTTTGGTGTCATAGCTGGCCATAGTTTAATATCATAGCTGGCCATAGTTTGGTATCATAGCTGGCCATAGTTTAATATCATAGCTGGCCATAGTTTGGTGTCATAGCTGGCCATAGTTTAATATCATAGCTGGCCATAGTTTGGTGGCATTCATGACCATAGTTTGGTGTCATAGCTGGCCATAGTTTAATATCACAGCTGGCCATAATTTGGTGGCATTCATGACCATAGTTTGGTATCATAGCTGGCCATAGTTTAATATCACAGCTGGCCATAATTTGGTGGCATTCATGACCATAGTTTAATATCATAGCTGGCCATAGTTTGGTGTCATAGCTGGCCATAGTTTAATATCATAGCTGGCCATAGTTTGGTGTCATAGCTGGCCATAGTTTAATATCATAGCTGGCCATAGTTTGGTGTCATAGCTGGCCATAGTTTAATATCATAGCTGGCCATAGTTTGGTGTCATAGCTGGCCATAGTTTAATATCATAGCTGGCCATAGTTTGGTGTCATAGCTGGCCATAGTTTGGTATCATAGCTGGCCATAGTTTAATATCACAACTGGCCATAATTTGGTGGCATTAATGACCATAGTTTGGTGTCATAGCTGGCCATAGTTTAATATCATAGCTGGCCATAGTTTGGTGGCATTCGTAACCAAAGTTTGGTGTCATAGCTGGCCATAGTTTAATATCATAGCTGGCCATAGATTGGTATCATAGCTGGCCATAGTTTAATATCACAGCTGGCCATAGTTTAATATCATAGCTGGCCATAGTTTGGTGGCATTCGTGACCAAAGTTTGGTATCATAGCTGGCCATAGTTTAATATCATAGCTGGCCATAGTTTGGTGGCATTCATGACCATAGTTTAATATCATAGCTGGTCATAGTTTAATATCATAGCTGACCAAAGTTTAATATCATAGCTGGCCATATTTTAATATCATAGCTGGCCATAGTTTGGTATCATAGCTGGCCATAGTTTGGTATCATAGCTGGCCATAGTTTAATATCATAGCTGGCCATAGTTTGGTGTCATAGCTGGCCATAGTTTAATATCATAGCTGGCCATAGTTTGGTGTCATAGCTGGCCATAGTTTGGTATCATAGCTGGCCATAGTTTAATATCACAACTGGCCATAATTTGGTGGCATTCATGACCATAGTTTGGTGTCATAGCTGGCCATAGTTTAATATCATAGCTGGCCATAGTTTGGTGGCATTCGTAACCAAAGTTTGGTGTCATAGCTGGCCATAGTTTAATATCATAGCTGGCCATAGTTTAATATCATAGCTGGCCATATTTTAATATCATAGCTGGCCATAGTTTGGTATCATAGCTGGCCATAGTTTGGTATCATAGCTGGCCATAGTTTGGTGGCATTCATGACCATAGTTTAATATCATAGCTGGCCATAGTTTAATATCATAGCTGGCCATAGTTTGGTGGCATTCGTGACCAAAGTTTGGTATCATAGCTGGCCATAGTTTAATATCATAGCTGGCCATAGTTTGGTATCATAGCTCGCCATAGTTTGGTGGCATTCATGACCATAGTTTAATATCATAGCTGGCCATAGTTTAATATCATAGCTGACCAAAGTTTAATATCATAGCTGGCCATATTTTAATATCATAGCTGGCCATAGTTTGGTATCATAGCTGGCCATAGTTTGGTGTCATAGCTGGCCATAGTTTAATATCATAGCTGGCCATAGTTTGGTGTCATAGCTGGCCATATTTTAATATCATAGCTGGCCATAGTTTAATATCATAGCTGGCCATAGTTTGGTATCATAGCTGGCCATAGTTTAATATCATAGCTGGCCATAGTTTGGTATCATAGCTGGCCATAGTTTGGTGGCATTCATGACCATAGTTTAATATCATAGCTGGCCATAGTTTAATATCATAGCTGACCAAAGTTTAATATCATAGCTGGCCATATTTTAATATCATAGCTGGCCATAGTTTGGTATCATAGCTGGCCATAGTTTGGTGTCATAGCTGGCCATAGTTTAATATCATAGCTGGCCATAGTTTGGTGTCATAGCTGGCCATAGTTTAATATCATAGCTGGCCATAGTTTGGTGTCATAGCTGGCCATAGTTTGGTGTCATAGCTGGCCATAGTTTAATATCATAGCTGGCCATAGTTTGGTGTCATAGCTGGCCATAGTTTGGTGTCATAGCTGGCCATAGTTTAATATCATAGCTGGCCATAGTTTGGTATCATAGCTGGCCATAGTTTAATATCATAGCTGGCCATAGTTTGGTATCATAGCTGGCCATAGTTTAATATCATAGCTGGCCATAGTTTGGTATCATAGCTGGCCATAGTTTAATATCATAGCTGGCCATATTTTGGTATCATAGCTGGCCATAGTTTAATATCATAGCTGGCCATAGTTTAATATCATAGCTGGCCATAGCTTAATATCATAGCTGGCCATAGTTTGGTGGCGTTCATGATCATAGTTAGGTGCCATTGCTGGCCATGGTTTGGTGACATTCATGGCCGGAGTTTGGTGGCATTGTTGGACATAGTTTTGTAACCATGCTAGACATGTTTTCTTACAGTTGTGCCACAATTCATTTTTCTCCATAGATGTCTCTGAGAAAGCTCATGGATTTTTTTTCCCTTTTACTTTTACTCATTTCTACATTAACATTCACTGTACGTTTTCTCTCCTTGACATTGCTGTTTTAGTACCTGGGAAGTTGGGAAACCGCCTTGAAGCCAAGATAGACAAGCCCACACTGGTCCACTGGTTGTGCTACAAGAAGACTGAGGACTGGTTCCCCCTGTGGATCGACCTCAACATGTTCATGCCTATTGGGATCGACTGCTGGATTGATAACATAAGGTAAGGAGAAGCACTCAACTCATCTCAAGTTCACGTTGGGGAATGACTTTTATGTATTATTTAGATGAATGTATTATTTTGATGCACCCTTAAATGTTTCAAATGATACTTTTACTTATTAAGTGTTACTAAAGTGTTTCTGTGAGGAAAGGAATCTACCAATTTAGTCGAGGAAGGATAATGCAAACCAGGTGGCTTTTCATCTGGATGATCCATAACAACCCCATGACGGCACCACATCCTTTTATAATGGAGGGAAGCTCAAGCATCCCACTGACTTGTAGCTGTACCATTTTGCCCTCATTTCCCTGCTAAATAAAAGCATCCCTGTTGGTCAAATGTTGTGGATTGGCTATGGTTCTCCTAAACTCCTCCCTGCAGTCACTTGATATGTCATCACTGTCTTATGAAGGTCTTGCAGCAAGTTCTTTTTATTTTTAAACTTTTGCTAAACCATTTCATAACGCCAGCTGCCCTTTACATTGTGTGGACATTTCATGATGAATGGGTCAATAGAAGTACGTTTGAGCCTAGACTAAAAGCCTTGGCCTTTTCGGTGGCTAATAGCCACTTTTTAGGGCCAGTTTTGTGGACCTGGATGAAGCCTAGTCTTGGAATAACCTGCAATGCGGATGGTATTTTAAGATTTAAAAATCCCTATAAATTTAGGCTTAATCTGGTTCTAGGAAACCAACCAGTGTCCATAAAACTGGGCCTATCATATATTAAGGAATCCAGCTCTATAATTCACAGTTAGGCCCCATTCCTGAAAATTTAGCCTCTGCTTTATTGACTAGTGCCTCCTAAAGCTTGACACTATGGTGATAAGTGCCCAGCCATCAACTTTTATGGCCTCCCTCCAAAGGCTTAAGTAATTATCCTTTGATCTGTTGTTTTTGGAAAGTTCTCAAGAGGCTAACATGATGACGACAAATGGACCTCAGCTGTCAGCATGGCAGGAATGAAATGACTCACCGTTTGCTTTTCCTCTCACTGTAGGATTGTATATAATCGGACGACTCACAAGACCTCCAACGCTCCGGGGGTTGAAGTCCGAGCCCCTGGCTTCGGCCAAACGTACACCGTAGAGTTCCTGGACAGTAACAAGTTGGCAGGTGAGTGGACTGTTGCTGTTGTGCACCCAAGTTGGGGTCAGTTTAATCAGTTTGAAGTGTCTAATGTGGCTTCTGATACTGCATGTTTCAGTGTTTTCAATAATATAAAACAACTTTGTTTCAGTGAAATGTGTCACGTGATGTGAATAATTAGCAGGAAGCTTGAAAAAATGTTAGATTGTCTAGAATGATGAACAGGTGATGTCACTGATGTTCTACCATTAAAAATCTTAATATGAATCTGGACACTGGTCCTTTGATTATGAAATAAAAATCCAGAATGCATTTTATATTTAAGCAGTGGTTAAATGATCAAGGCAGGTGAATTGGCCAATGAGGACATTATTAATTACAGTAAATTATTACTTATTTATGGAGCCTCTAAGGGGCCGTGGTTAAAAAAAACGGAAAAAGTTAATGACATTGTGTTCCCTCGCGAATGGTTTGCATTTGCTTGCAAAAGCTGTGCTTTGACTAAGCTCAGAAATGGAGCAGCTCATTGAATTTTACGTTTGTCTTGGAATGACATATAAAGTCGTGTCGCTTCACAAAATCAGACATGACTTCGCTCTTAGTGAGCGCAAACTGAAACTGAGACCGAGTGTCCTCGTACAGTAAAAGCTACATTTACAGAGAGCGGCAGAGAATAACTGCTGAATAAACTCAGCACGGACTGGCCTTTAACGTACCTATGCAAAAAACAAAGCTCTAATGTAGCCAAAGACGTTGGGCACCTCTGGTCGTACGTTTGCTACGTCTGACGAGCATATATTTTATGAGGGAATGCAAATTATGTAAATGTATGTTGTATAAATTATATTAATAATATAGGATCTCAAACTTTTAAACTGTAGTGTGTCTTTAAAACTGGACAAAAGTATGTTCTACACACACATCTTCTGAGCCTCTTCTCCTTCTGGGTCGCTGGAGCCTATCCCAGCTATCATTGGGCGAAAGGCAGGATACACCCTGGACAGGTCGCCAGTCCATCACAGGGTAGACAGACACACACAGTCACTATTTCGTACGTCCAAACGGCCTGACTGCATGTCTTTAGACTGTGGGAGGAAACCGGAGAACCTGAAGGTCACCTCCACACAGACAGGATCCTGGTCGCCCGGCCGGGGACTCGAACCCAGGCCTTCTTTGCTGTGAGGTGACGGTGCCACCCACCACCACGCCACCGCACCACCCAAAATATGTTCCAAAGAAAGCAGAATTTATGCAATTTTCCAAGAACAAAGTACAGACAGAATTCAGGCTGCATGGTGGCTGCGAATACTGTTTATAGCCATGCGACATACTTTTGTTGATTTTTATAGGCAGCAGTATTCAAGTCTATTCTATCATTGCTGATGCTGCTCTGTTTGTAGGTTATTTTTACACCATGGTTCAACATTTGGTCAACATTGGATACGTGCGGAATGAAACCGTTCGAGCTGCGCCGTATGACTGGAGGATTGCCCCAAGTGAGTTAACGCTCTTCTAACCACCCTCCCCCGCCCCCCATTCCTCCTACTTTAATGCCTTTGTGAAAACGATCAGCTGCATGTTGTTCATGTTCACTTATCTCTCCGATTTGCAGCTTTATCTGCAACATGACATTGTGTCATACCGACACATACCGATCAGGCATAACATCATGACCACCTCCTTGTTTCTACACTCACTGTCCGTTTTATCAGCTCCACTTACTGTATAGCTGCACTTTGTAGTTCTACAGTTACAGACTGTAGTCCATCTGTTTCTCTGATACTTTGTTAGCCCCCTTTTACCCTGTTCTTCAGTGGTCAGAACCCCCATGGACCCTCAAAGAGCAGGTACTATTTGGGTGGTGGGTCATTCTCAGCACTGCAGTAACACTGACGTGGTGGTGGTGTGTTAGTGTGTGTTGCGCTGGTCTGAGTGGATCAGACACAGCAGTGCTGCTGGAGTCTTTAAACACCTCAGTGTCGCTGCTGGACTGAGAATAGTCCACCAACCAAAAATATCCAGCCAACAGCGTCCTGTGACCACTGATGAAGGACTAGAGGATGACCAACACAAACTGTGCAGCAGCAGATGAGCTATCGCCTCTGACTTTACATCTACAAGGTGGACAGACAAGGTAGGAGTGTCTAATAGAGTGGACAGTGAGTGAACACTTCAGCAACACTGCTGTATCTGATCCACTCAGACCAGCAGAACACACACTAACACAACACACGCACACTCGTCATAATGTTATGCCTAAATGGTTTATATGCATTGTGAACTTTACATCATCCACCCAGTCGATTTTACGCTGCACTCACCCAGTGCACTCCCACCGTACCCTGTTTCTGTGTGCGTGGTGTGATCCAGATGAGCAGGAGGAATATTTCTCACGGCTGAAGGGTCTGATAGAGGAGATGCATGACGAGTACAAGCAGCCAGTCCATCTGCTGGGCCACAGCATGGGCAGCAATTACATCCTCTACTTCCTCAACCAGCAGAGCCAGGCCTGGAAAGACCGCTACATTAAGAGCTTCATCTCGCTGGGAGCACCGTGGGGTGGAGCCGTGAAGCCCCTCAGGGTTTTAGCATCAGGTAACAAGAAAAACGTTATTATTATTATTCACTATTTACATCAGAGGCTGCCAGTCCAATCCATTTGTTCTGTTCCACCTTGTAAACACACTTGAGTGAGGTAACAAAGAGCTGTAAATCTCAAAATTGAATAACCTATCGATTATTAATCACTTCTGCAGATTGGAAGACGAATCACAGTGAGCCTCTAACTGGAACGTTGCATTTTAGTGGGTCTGTTTTAGTTTTGAAGTTTTCACTTTTAAATTACTTCGATGGCGAAGAGGTAGATGCATTTCCTCTGAAATGAAGGCCCCTTTGCTGCACTAACAGCCTCTACTCTTCTGGGGAGGCTTTACGCTAGATGTTGGAACCTTGTTGTGAAGATTTGATTGCATTCAGCCATAAGAGCACTTGTGAGGTCAGGTGCTGGTGTTGGATGATCGGTTCTGAAGCTCCATCACTCCAAAAAATACAGCTCCACTGCTCCACAGTCCAGTGCTGAGGGACCCTCTAGCCCACGCTTGGCGCTGGACATGGAGACCTTAAGATTGTGTGACGCTACCAGAGACCATCTCGTTCTACTCATCTTACTGGCAGTACTTTCCTATAGAGAGTAACACGTGTGAGCGATGGGACCTTAAAGTAGCTGAATCCAGGGGCGCCTGGATACTGTTAGACATGCAGCGTACATTATTTGGTGGGGTCTCGAGGAGTGGACTGGAAACGCTCTATACTTATTCTTTAAAGTGACTCATGGAACAGCCGTCTTTCTGAAGCACACACTGACAGTAGCAGGGTGTTATCAGATGGGATCAAATCCATGACCTCTTACCTCATAGCTTCACTGAGCTCCCACATCACACAGATGTATTGATTCATCGGAGAATTTACTGGAGTTTACTGGTCCAATATAAGGAGCTCTTGAGATTTAAGACACCATGGAGAGCATGGTTCTTCTTTTTTAATCAGAATTATGGATCACCTCCTTAAGAACTATGCAAATGCATGCCGTGCATCAGTACACTTTTCTCTTCAGTAGTTCTTTTTAGTTCTGGGCAGTACGACAATCTTTAGCATGTCACAGTATGTCGTATACAATGTATTGTGAACATGTCTTATGATGTAGGAATACAACAGAATTTACAACCATTGGTCACTGTGTTCGCACACTGTGAAATTAGACCTCTGCATTTAACCCATCCGTGCAGTGAAACACCACATACATGCTAGTGAACACACACACTAGGGGGCAGCGAGCACACTTGCCCGGAGCGGTGGGCAGCCCTATCCACAGCATCCGGGGAGCAATTGGGGGTTAGGTGCCTTGCTCAAAGGCACTTCAGTCATGAACTGTCAGCCAGGGGGATCGAACCGACAACCTTCCGGTAACAGGGATGGTTCCTTAACCTCCAGCCCATGACTGCCTGACTGAGGGCTATGAAATATGACATTATTTATTTATATTGTGATAAATTGCTGGGTTCAGTACTGGTTAGGGTGTTTCCTGTGTTCCGCCCAATGACCGCTGGGATTGGCTCCAGCTCCCACCGCGACCCGGAGAAATAAGCGGCTTAGATAGCGCATGTGTGTTTGTGTGTGTGTGTGTGTGTGTGTGAGAGAGAGAGAGAGATAAACTGCATCACAGTATATCACTGTTTCAATGTTGAATACAAATCATTGTATACATATAAATATATATATATATATATATATATATATATATATTATATATATATATATATATATATATGTATTATACTTAATCTGGCACAACTGACTCTTTGCGTGTGTGTGTGTGTGTGTGTGTGTGTGTGTGTATTCCAGCTCATAAATCAGAAAAAAATAAATATTGTGAACATAACTCTGTATTAGACATTTATTATAATTGCCCATCACGGGGTGGCAAGGTTTACAGTTTGCATGATCATGCACATTGATATATCTTCACATTCCTAACAAGGGTCGAGGTTTAGGGACTCTCCTACACCATTTTTTAGCAGTTTACTGGGCATCACAATAATTCATACAAATATTTAATACTGATTTAACAATATTGATTAACATCCAATGATTTTTAAATCATGACTTTAGTGGTACTGTAGCGTGGATCAAACAGTTCAAAGTTACATTTCACGGTATGAACGCTTTGCTGAGAAATTTACGTCGTGTGCACAGATTGAAGTGTAGGTCACCTTTCTCAGCAAAGCAAAGCTGAGAGGCACAATATTCCAATATTTCATATTCATATTCTAAACTATGCTTTCTGGAATATCTAATAACTCCATCAAAATATTTAATAACGGTTTCAGTTGACATACAGCACACATAAAGCTCAGACTATAAAGCACTCAGATTACCTTACTTTAATATAGTGATCTTTGGATTAGATTACAGATTACATTTCAGTAATCTGTGCCAGAATAAGTAACCCTCCCGATCCTGCTCCACAGGTGACAATGATGGAATCCCGCTGGTGTCCAACATCAAGATCCGTGAGGAGCAGCGGATGACCACCACGAACCCATGGATGATCCCATCCGACGATGCGTGGCCCAAAGACCACGTCTTCATCTCCACTCCATTCTTCAACTACACCAACCAGGACTACCAGCGCTTCTTCACCGACATCAACTTTGAGGATGGCTGGTACATGTGGGAGGACACGCGCAACCTCACTGCTGGACTCCCCACGCCGGGGGTGGAGGTCTACTGCTTCTACGGCGTCGGACTTCCCACGCCGGTCACTTACATCTACGACGAGGAGTTCCCAAACTCCAACCCCATAGACTTTCTGTACGACGATGGAGACGACACGGTGGACAGCCGCAGCATGGGCATGTGCAAGCGCTGGATAGGACAGCAGGAGCAGCCGGTGTACGTGACTGAATTCAAAGGCATGCCCCACCTGGACATGGTCTTCAACCACAATGTCCTGACAGCCATCCAGGAGATCCTGGAGGGAACTTTCCACCAGGAGGAGAGCGTTCACACAGTTACAGTGAAAGCTTCTACTAATCTCCCTCAAGAGCCCCTCACCCCCAGCCCATGAGATGTATTCCTCGGCCTGATTTCACCACTGAAAATGCACAGTGGGTAACGGTGATGGTGGTGGTCCACCAGCCATTTAGCTTGTGTAAATTTGTGTGTGTATTTGTTGTATTGTCCTCTGTAAGCACTCACATATTCATCAAAAGGTCTTTTGTAGTTTTGTTAACATTCCCTCACTGACTTCAACTCACCACTCGGACTAACACCGATCAGGCCTGACATTCTGACCACCTCCTTGTTTCTACCCTTATTGTCCACTTTATCAGCTCCACTTACTGTATAGCTGCACTCTGTAGTTCTACAGTTACAGACTGTAGTCCATCTGTTTCTCTGATACTCTGTTACCCTGTTCTTCAGTGGTCAGGACCCCCATGGACCCTCACAGAGCAGGTACCATTTGGGGGGTGGATCATTCTCAGCACTGCAGTAACACTGACGTGGTGGTGGTGTGTTAGTGTGTGTTGTGCTGGTGCGAGTGGATCAGACACAGCAGTGCTGCTGGAGTCTTTAAACACCTCAGTGTCACTGCTGGACTGAGAATTGTCCACCAACCAAAAATATCCTGTGGGCGGCGTTCTGTGACCACTGATGAAGAACTAGAGGATGACCAACACAAACTGTGCAGCAGCAGATGAGCTGTCGTCTCTGACTTTACATCTACAAGGTGGACAGACAAGGTAGGAGGGTCAAATAGAGTGGACAGCGAGTGTTTAAAAACTCCAGCAGCACTGCTGTGTCTGATCCACTCAGACCAGCACAACACACAGTAATATGGCCCTTTAGGTGGCGAAATGTCGAAGCCAAGTTTAATAGTATGCTACAATGAGTATTGGACTGGGCGGATTGACTCTGGCTGTCGCCATCTACTGGCCGACTCTGCAAGGCAACTTTAATATCCCAGTTTTTTGCGTTGTTTTTTTTTTTGTTTGTATTGAAACCTTCAGTGTACAATATAAACACCTGTACATTTCAAAGGTAGAGTAATATCGCCTTCTGTAATATTTACATGATACAGAAAGAATTGAAGTGCATTCCATTGTATTTATAAAAGGAATTACACAAAACTTTTCTGTTTTGATGCTTGATTTATGTCACAAAACCATTTTACCATAAAGAAATGAGCAGACACTAGAAAGTCTCAGTATTGAGGTCAGTCTGTTTATCACCCTCCTCTCTCCAGCTTTCCCCCTGAGCATACACACACGAGCCCGAGCGTCTCTTTGCTTTCCTCGTGGCATTTAGCAACCCTTGACCTGATCTGAGGGATCAAAGTCTGGGGCAAATCAGCAGAAAAGTCAATTTTCTGAAACTCACTTTACTATGAAATGGTTCTGGACACCTATGAAAGGACAGACTGAGCAGCTGAAGAACAAACATATGTGCCAATAGCAACTGAGCAGAAGATAAAATGATTGACACTGTTCAGAAGGCAAAGGGGAAGCCAGAGCTCCCTAAAACCTTTGTTTTAGTATATTAAGTAACAGAAACATATTCTATAATATGCTGGCTGACACGGTTTAATGAAAAGGATCTATTTTCAAGTTAAAAAAATCAATTCACCACTGATTTTTGCAAGTTCATCCTACATGGAGAATGAAATCACAAGATTTTCCACGAAGACATGCTTCCCAGCGTGTCTCACAGCCGTGGCCTGACTGCTTCCTCTGAAAGGACACTGGCGCATGCTGTCAGGTGGACATTAAAGTAGAGCATTACATTCATATATGGACAAAAGCAGCACTGCGTGTGAGATATTCCGTGTTCATGATCAATCTCAAAACCTAAAATGATCTTTAAGATCACTGCAAAATTACTGTAGTAGTGGGTAAAAGCTCTGCCTTCTACACTGTAGGCTGGGGTTCAATCCCCCGCCTGGGTGAGCACCCTACACTATACCAATAAGAGTCCTTGGGCAAGACTCCTAACACCACCTTGGCCTGCCTGTGTAAAATGATCAAATTGTAAGTCGCTCTGGATAAGAGCGTCAGCCAAATGCTGTAAATGTACTGTGGATTCAAAGGATACGACTTTTCTCAACACGTGCGCATGATTTGCACACATACATTTTCTTTGGCTGTAGTGACCCTGCAGTTAACTTTGGAATCAGTAAAGTATCTGACACACCCCTATCACTTGACTCACCGACACACTGGCGCATTGGGAAGGGTTTAATCCAAATTTGGTGAAAAGTGTGCCCACTACAAGGTCCGAAAACACTTCGGTTGGAGAGAGTTCTTAACATTCGTACATTTAACCTCTTTTTTTTCCATCCATCTGAATTCACGTGACCAAATCGTAAGGCTAATTATTCAGTAGCTGCATGAAATAAATGCACTTTATTTATTTATTTATTTATTTGTTGTAAAAGCCACTCAAATGAACAGAAGGTGTGTTTTATGATCTCCACATGTCACTATATGTTTACAATTTACTGCTGAAAGCCAAAAATCTCCGCCGCTCTTTGTGTTGTTCTCTAAAAGTGATGTTTCCAGAGCAGATCACTGAAGAGACGCCGTCTGTTTATAGTTTAGAGCCCAGATTTGGGGAAAAATGGGTCGACTTTCAGTAGAAAAACAAAATTCAGCTTCTTTTATTATAAGGGTTTAAAATGACGTCACCGTCTATTAGACTGGAGAGAAGAGCTACAGCCTCACACGACGCCCAGCTTCTGAATGGAGCTTATGAAATATGAAGATTATGATGAATATGGAGTTTAAGAGGCTACTTAAACTTCAGGACGCATGAAGAGCCAAACAAGTGACCTTTTATACCCTGACTGCCTTTAGTCTGCTGTGTAAATGCTGTGTTTTGATGAGGTTTGCTGTAGTAATAGCTCTCATTAGGGTGCAATGTTTGGTTCCAAAGCAGTTTTTTTGTAAGTCAAATGCTGCTGAAACGCATTATTTTCGATTGATTCTACTCGAGCACCTTTCTGAGGATAAAGATTCCCTTTTCTGGTGTAACTTGACTCTGTTGTGCTGGTTTGGCTGTTGGACTGCTTTATGAGCTTTAGCATTTTATGTTAGACCAAAAAGATAAGAACAGAACCTTCAGGTGCTCAGCCGAAAGATGCTGAATGGACTGAGACCTTCCGCTTTAGGTCAGAAGTCTTTGGACTTTAGACAATTGTTTTTACTCAGTTTGGTCTCAGCAGCTGCTTTTGCTTCCGCGCTCTGCGTCTGCTTCTGATACCCGCACAAGCAGCGATGTGAAATAGATGCCGCATCCAAAATCTCACTCTACCACACTAAAGAGTGTGGCAAAACCAGTATGTCACCATTAGAGGCCTATTCATTATTCATTATCATTAGTCATTCTGGACACAACTAGAGTGAATGCCCAATAGAGGAAGGTTATATTGAGCTATTTCGGCCTGTTTAAGGCAAAGGTCTTCCAAATGTACTTTCTGGACATCCACACTGACTGGTGTCCGCTGTAGAAAGAAAAATCAGATCACCATTGGAAAAATAAGCCACTGTAAAAATAAAAAAGCTACTAAAATTCTAACAGCAAGTTAACTGATCAGTAATCTGTGCTTTACATGTTTATGACTTATTATTTGAAGTTCAGGTTATACAATTTTAAGGGTCATATACACTCGCCACTTTATTAGGTACAGTTGCTTGTTAACACAAATAGCTCATCAGCCAATCACACGGCCGCAACTCAATGCATTCAGGCATGTAGAGGTGGTCAAGACAACTTGCTGAAGTGCAGACCGAGCATCAGAACGGGGAAGAAAGGGGATTTAAGGGACTTTGAACGTGGCGTGGTTGTTGGTGCCAGACGGGCTGGTCTGAGTATTTCAGAAACTGCTGATCTGCTGGGATTTTCACCACAACCATCTCTAGGGTTCACAGAGAACGGTCCGAAAAAGAGGAAATATCCAGTGAGCGGTCAGTTGTGTGGACGAAAATGCCTTGTTGATGTGAGAGGTCAGAGGAGAATGGGCAGACTGGTTCCAGATGATAGAAAGGCAGTAGGAACTCAAATAACCAACCAAAATCTCTGAGGAACGTTTCCAACACCTTGTTGAAAGTGTGACACGAAGAATTAAAGCAGTTCTGAAGGCAAAAGGGGGTCTAGCATTTTACTAGCAAGGTGTACCTAATAAAGTGTCCGGTGATTGTAGTGCAGCTCACCACTCATCAGCATTTTCTCCATAAGCACATGAGCGCCCTAACTCCGCCCACACGGATCGATGACATCGGCGAGCGTCTAACTCGGCCTGGCTCCGGCGTTTAAAAACTCCGCTTGTTGTTGTTGTTGTTCTGTGGAAAGACCGCAGTCTGGGAGTTTAACGCCGCTCCGGCGGGTAGTTTAC
Organism: Pygocentrus nattereri; assembly: GCF_015220715.1. Classification (NCBI taxonomy): domain Eukaryota; kingdom Metazoa; phylum Chordata; class Actinopteri; order Characiformes; family Serrasalmidae; genus Pygocentrus; species Pygocentrus nattereri. The sequence goes on from NC_051218.1 coordinate 3,734,291, forward strand.
GCTTCAGTCCTTCGCCATGGCCGTGTTCTGTTACCGGACGAGTTAGCCAGCAGTTATTTATTCATATAAGTCGCCGTTCGGTCCACTGGAAGATGGTTTGTTTGCGCCGGTTTCTTCTCGGTTCGTTCCAGCTGTGTCTGCTGCTCCCCTTCGCCGCCTGTGCGTCCTTAAAATGCCCCGGTTCGAAGCCCTGCTCGGACCGACCACCTGTAGTGCTGAGTAAGTGGACTTCTTCTCATGCCCTGCCTGTTAAAATCACACATTAAAAGCCATTTTTTCCAGCTGAAACCCGCTGAGCTTGGCGGCGCAGCCAGATTTCTGTTCAACTTCACCGACGCTAATGTCAGCCCTTAGTCCAATTTCCCGGTCCACCTTAAATGGTGCGGCAGTCACACGCTGGCCCCTTCAAACTGTTTACCGCTGAAGCGCGATTTAAGGTGGAAAGTGAAACTCGAATTTAAAAAGTGGGGCATGGGAAAGCGAACGCCTTCCTAGTCATATTTTCCGTTCCACCTTAAATGGTGCGACAGTTACGTTCTGGCGAATGTAACTAGCTGCACAGTTCCACCGCTGCTGCGCCGTTTAAGGTGGAACGGGAGAATTAGAATAGAAAGCGGACGAATAAGCCCCATTTTTTAATGGTATTTGTTTGTATGTTTATGATGAACGAGGGGCGCTTCAGAAAACAGGATTCCGCAACAAGGTGGACAGTTTAAGGCGAAAGTAAAAGGCACCCAGGCTGGTTTTGTGCCTCACGCAGACTAAACGTTGCGTTTCTGACGTTTGAGAAGGACCAGCCAACTACTCTCAGCTGTGCGACGTCCCCCTGACACGAAGCTGTTGGTTAGCTGCTGCACCATTTAAGGTGGAACGGGGAAATTCAAGCGATAAGCTGGCGAATAAACAGCTGGCTTGAGCTTCGTCCGTCTGACTGAGATAAACGGACTGCCTTAGTTGACAGCCTGCGTTTCAGAAAAGCGGAGTCCGCCTCATCCTGCTGTGTTTTAGCTGAGTGACCACACTAAACCCACAGGCTGCGAGCCTAGCGTGGCTAAGGCGAGCCTGGGTTCCCTGGTTAACATTAGTGTGGCATTCGGGGGGGAAGAAGGGAACTAGAACCCGTGGCTGGTCTAAATTGGGCACATTTCCAGCACGACATGCGGGGGAAGAAGTGAAGAAGCCTCGCTGAAGTTGATGTTTACCTCTTGTTGCTTTTGCGCCCCTCAAGACGCTCATATGACATGCGGTCATATGACCGAGGAGGGGAGAGCGTGACTCGTTCAGGGCTGTTTTGAAACGAACTCAGACTTTCTGGAACAAGTCCGAGGAGTTTCAGAGTAACTTGACACCACATCGATCACATAAAGCGTAAAAATGCAGCCGGATCTGAAATCTTGAAAGTGAAACCACGAAAAGTCAGCGACTTAAAGGGGAACTCCACCAGTTTTTTCGGAATTTCTGTCTGGTTCAGTCTTTGAGATGTAGACAGTTGCTCAGATCAGTTTGAGGTGAGGAGTTAGTGGTTGGTTAGTGTAGTGGGTAACACCTCTGCCTTCTACGCTGTAGACTGGGGTTCAGTCTCCCGCCTGGGTCACACCTCCCCCCTACACTACACCAATAAGAGGCCTTGGGCAAGACTCCTAACACCACCTTGGCCTACCTGTGTAAAATGATCAAACTAAGTCGCTCTGGATAAGAGCGTCAGCCAAATGCTGTAAGTGATTCCTTTGACGAGAAACTTCTGGCTCAGAATTTCCGAGGAACCAGGGGTCGCAACTATAGCCATTGTGTCTAAACCACGCGTCTTCTGAGTTCCTGTATGTAATGTTGATGATGGTAAGAGTGGAAAATCAGAAAAAGCAGATTTACTTGGCGACTGTTTTGCCTTAGAACGCCCTTCCTATATCCCTCCCCCTTGAACGGATGAAATAAATAGATTAAGACATGTTATAGAGCAAAACTCGGTCATCAGGCAGTGAATTCATAACGACTTTGTCATAACTTTCTGTGAGGAGCTTTTAGGGGTGGAATTCCAATCACCAGCACTGTGAGCAGTTCTGGCTGCTTCTCTAGAACAGATCATTTCAGAAAATTTTAGAAAATTGGTGGAATTCCCCTTTAAGACTACAGAGTGACATTGTGTGGTTTAACACACCTATCGTTGTCTTTGTGACTAAAAAAGGCAGTGAATGTTTGTGAAGGTTTGACTGGCCTCTGTACTGACGAAATTTGCTGTGGTCAGACTCTTGCGAAGTCAGCTTATCACGCAAGAGTGTGTCGGTTTAGGGCAGCTCTACCAAACCTAAAGCCTTGTCACTGTTTGTTTGGCTGAGTCTCAAATGACCCAGTGATTCCTGTGTAGGTCGTGAAACAACCAAGTAGTGAATTATACGTCTAATAGAAGGTGAATTGGGCTGTTGCGCAGTTCGGGTGTAGAAGTCAGGGAGGCCCCAATGTGCAAACTGTGGGTCAATGTGTGGTCATTTTTTCTGTACGTATCTGCTGAAGCCAATATGTGAAGATTTAGAAGTACAGATTTGGACTAGATTCATCTGGTAGCCTGATTTACAGAGAAATCAAATATTCCGTTGTGGCAAATGCAGCAAACATTCAGCTTTTCCAGTGTACAAGAAATCAAATATCAGCTTGAAATAATTTCAAAAACATCTGTTAAATTATTTATTTATTTAGCAAATTTAAGTGACCCTTAGTAGTCCCACAATGGAGAAATTTCACCTATCCGTGAAGTGAAACGCCACATACACACTAGTGAGCACACACTAGGGGACAGTGAGCACTTGGTGGGACAGCGGGAGCAGTTGGGAGTTGGGTGTCTTGCTCGAGGACCCCTCAGTCATGTACTGTCTGAGGTACATGCGCTGGGGATTGAACCGGCGACCTTCCGGTCACAGGGCCAGTTCCCTGACCTCCTGCCCACCATATCAGCCAAAGTGATCGTCATCATGCATCCCTCACACACACTCACACTAGGGGGCAGTGTGTGAGCAGCGGTGGGCAGCCCTATTCACATCGCCCAGGGAGCTGTTGGGGGTTAGGTGTCTTGCTCAAGGACAGCCATGTACTGTCGGTGCTGGGGATCGAGCCGGCAGACGATTATTTTCATTGTCAATTAGTCTGTTGATTATTTTATCGATTAATCGATATTAAAGGATATTCAATTTGGTGTCACAGAGGAGTAAAGAAACCAGAAAATATTCGAATTTAAAAAGCAGAAATCAGGGAAATTTTACCTTTTTAATAAAATTTTTTTAAAAACTACTCATCAGTTAGTTTAATAGTTGACAACTGATCGATTAATCTATTAATTGATGCGACTGTACTGTCAGAACAAAACCTCAAACTAATTTTGGGCCATTTCTCTTGGTCTGTTCGTCTTGAAATTACAACACAGGAAAAAGGGTAACTGGAGTTTTCGAATTATACAGAGAAAAGAAAGAAAACGCTAAAGATTGAGAAATGAGGCTTTTGTGTGACTGTAACTATAAAATTACTGTGAGATTTTTATTGGGATCCTAGTATTTTAACGGAGAACTGCTACAGAAGTTTGTACGGTGGAGACGTTTGGTAGATCCAAGCTTGATGCATGTGAGCTGTTCAGGTTGTAGGCTGTTCTATCCTAATTTAAGTTAGAAATTATTTAAAGCCTAAAATTTGAAACTTCCCTTTTTAAATTTGATTTTTCCAGATAAATTTGACTTTTCAATCAGAATCTCAAACAGAAAAGCCACAAAGTGTTAACATATGCACCGGCCACTTTATTAGGTACACCGCTAGTAAAAGGTTGGACCCCCTTTTGCCTTCAGAGCTGCCTTAATTCTTCATGGCAGACTTTCAACAAGGTGTTGGAAACGTTCCTCAGAGATTCTGGTTGGTGATTTGAGTTCCTGCTGCCTTTCTATCATCTGGAACCAGTCTGTCCATTCTCCTCTGACCTCTCACATCAACAAGGCATTTTCGTCCACACAACTGACCGCTCACTGGATGTTTCCTCTTTTTCGGACCGTTCTCTGTAAACCCTAGAGATGGTTGTGTGTGAAAATCCCAGCAGATCAGCAGCTTCTGAAATACTCAGACCAGCCCGTCTGGCACCAACAACCACGCCACGTTCAAAGCCCCTTAAATCCCCTTTCTTCCCCGTTCTGATGCTCGGTCTGCACTTCAGCAAGTTGTCTTGACCACCTCTACATGCCTAAATGCAGTGAGTTGCAGCCGTGTGATTGGCTGATTAGCTATTTGTGTTAACAAGCAATCGAACAGGCCGGTGAGTGTATTTGTACCCGTTCAGTGCACATTTACTATAAGAGCTCAGTGGAGACAAACTTGCCGTTTGTCCAGAAACAGTAGAATGATTTCAGGGGTCATTACAGCCTTTTTGCTGTACTAGACCTTCGCTTTCAGGTAACTGCTGGTGATGTGGGGACTAGGGGTGTGAGATCGTGCTCTTGGAAGGTGCAATTGCGTTTAATAAAAATGTGAAATGGCCTGAAAGCTCAATTGAGTGGCTAGAATAAGGCAGTGAAAAGTATCTGGAAAGCTGTATCTGGTGTGAGGCTGCTGTTTGCACATGTGCTGATAAGCAGGGTGAGTGAAAAGGAGCTAATCCTCCAGCTTCCTTCGGAGTTTGTGGCCTCAGCGCTCAAAGAAAAGCCATGATTCGTGTTCACAAACAGACCAGGGCCTTTAAAGTAAACGTTAGTTCTGACCACAGCAAGAGACGTGAGGCTGATCTCGTCATTTGAGTGTTTGATCAGCTGATAAGATCAGACCGAGTTGACTTATCAGACATAAACTGGTCTTGTGTGAAGAATGTAATGTAGTCAGTGTGAGGAGTGTTAAAGCTGCAGCACTGCTCTGCATGGGTCTCTCTCTGTCTCTCTCTCACACTGACTGACTGACTGTCTCTGTCTGTCTTTCTTTCTCTGCCTGTCGGTCGGTCGGTCGGTCGGTCGGTCGGTCGGTCGGTCGGTCGGTCGGTCGGTCGGTCGGTCGGTCGGTCGGTCGGTCGGTCGGTCGGTCGGTCGGTCGGTCGGTCGGTCGGTCGGTCGGTCGGTCGGTCGGTCGGTCGGTCGGTCGGTCGGTCGGTCGGTCGGTCGGTCGGTCGGTCGGTCGGTCGGTCGGTCCTCTCTCTCTCTCTCTCTCTCTCTCTCTCTCTCTCTCTCTCTCTCTCTCTCTCTCTCTCTCTCTCTCTCTCTCTCTCTCTCTCTCTCTCTCTCTCTCTCTCTCTCTCTCTCTCTCTCTCTCTCTCTCTCTCTCTGGCAATTTCCTTTTAGAAACTAAGCAACCTGAATACTGCAACCGTGTGGTTTCTAGTCCAGATCACTGGTGGTAGCACTTCGTTGTTTTTTTTTTTTTTTTTTAAAACCAGAATTTCCGCTATTGTACCATCATCAACATTAACATATCACTGTTTTCTGAGGAAAACCTCGTATGTCCATTTTTCAGTTTTTGGCATAATTTTTTACCCTTTACAATGTCATGATGAATGGACTAAAAGAAACGTCCCAGAATTACTTGGAGAAACGTCTGGTTCCACTGACTTACATTCTAAATTATGTTTTTTTCCCTTCTCCTGTAAAATGACCGTTTTGGAGATTTGAGGTTTCGTTCTGAGAGCAGCGATATAAACACTTAGACACTGTTTCTCTGATACTCTGTTACCCTGTTCTTCAGTGGTCAGGACCCCCATGGACCCTCACAGAGCAGGTACTATTTGGGTGGTGGATCATTCTCAGCACTGCAGTAACACTGACGTGGTGGTGGTTGTGTGTTAGTGTGTGTTACGCTGGTCTGAGTGGATCAGACACAGCAGTGCTGCTGGAGTCTTTAAACACCTCAGTGTCACTGCTGGACTGAGAACAGTCCACCAACCAAAAATATCCAGCCAACAGCGTCCTGTGTCCACTGATGAAGGACTAGAGGATGACCAACACAAACTGTGGAGCAGCAGATGAGCTGTCGTCTCTGACTTTACATCTACAAGGTGGACAGACAGAGTAGGAGTGTCTAATAGAGTGGACAGTGAGTGGACACAGTGTTTAAAAACTCCAGCAGCACTGCTGTGTCTGATCCACTCGTACCAGCACAACACACACTAACACACCCACCACCACCTCCACGTCACTGTTACTGCAGTGCTGAGAATGATCCACCACTCATACCACCTGCTTTGTGGGGGTCCTGACCATGGAAGAACAGAGTAACAACGTATGCAGAGAAACAGATGGACTACAGTCTGCACAAAGTGACCTATACGGTCAGTGCAGCTGGTAAAATGGACAGTGAGTGTAGAAACAAAGAGCTATTCCTTGTAAAAGTGCACAGTGAGTGTATATTTGAATATATGTAAATGTAATTGCACACGTACGCCGTTCAAAAGTTTGGAATCACTCATGTTTATTGATGTTATCTTATGTGATAATGACATACACTGAAGATTAAAATGCTATAAACTGTACAGCAGAAGGTATTTTAGGATATTTAAAGTTTTATGAGGATGTCAGGAAGGTATTAAACAATAAACAACAGACTTTAATTACAGTAATTCCTTGATAAGTTATATGCCTGAAATTTGATCGCCACTTTTTAGATGTAAGGCGTGTTCATCATTCTGGACACATCTGACTTTCCTTCTTTCCTACCAGTTTTGCATCTTAATAGGATCATTTTAAACATCTGTCTGCAACAGAATTGCTTTGTATGAATCAAAAGTGATTCCAAACTTGAACGGTAGTGTAAATATAATTATAGTGCATCTAATTTATGTTTATAGCTTGTATAATCTGAGCTACCTGCCAAGAGAACGCAACTCTAACCTGCTCCCAACTCAGTTAGTACAGCCAACCAAGTTCAGTACACGTGTGTGAAAGACTGTCGCTGGACATTTCCTTCGGTCATTGTTGCTCTGCAGTTCCAGGGGATCTTGGGAACCAGCTGGAGGCGAAGCTGGACAAGCCTAGTGTTGTCCACTACATCTGCTACAAGAAGACAGATGAGTACTTCACGCTGTGGCTTAATCTGGAGCTGCTGGTGCCCGTGGCCATCGACTGCTGGATTGATAACATGAGGTGAGAAACGAAATGCTCCGCGTTCAACAGTAGGTCAGACTAGGGATGGGTCAGTTACCGGTTTTATGATATACTGCAGTAAAACCTCAGTGATGATCAAACTATTTCTCATTTGAATAACCCATATACATATTTATTAAGTAACCCTTGGTGGAGGGATATGTGCAGGACGCTGTGAGACAAAGTAGTTCCAGAAGGAAACGCTAGGGGTTACCTCTATTTTACCGTCAGCACCATTGGATATAAAAGCTCATGTGTAGGTTCACTGATGGTTTTGGATAGTAAATAAAATGTCTATGTTTATGTTGTAGACATTGACCCCTGGTTCCCATCACCACCACTGTATAGCTAACTAACTGAAAATGTATGTAACAAGATTTTGTTTCATGGAATTTTAGATCATTCCTATTGGCTCAATCATTGTCAGTTCAGACCATAGGTTCAGCATGGTGGTGGTAGTATGAGGGAAGACTGATTGAGGGAGTGGGGGGGACTCTGAGAATTTAAGCTGGAGTTCTGGGCAGCTTCTGCCTGTAGCTGGAAGGCCAGACCCCCTCATAGCTGTAGTAGGACTGATGTAGGACTGAGGAACAGGGAGGAGATGGGAGGGTGGTGGTGGGAACTGTGAGCATTTAGTCACGGGAAAGGAAGGTGAAGATGTGAATTTATAGGCTGCTAGATTGGAAGGAGGAGGGGTTTCACTCATGTTCCTCCCCCCAAACTTCAGGTGTAACATGTCTACGTTAAAGAGCAGCAGCAGCTTTTCGAAGGAACTAATTAAAAAAAAAAGTACTTTTTAAATTAAATAAAGTCACATTTTAAGTAAATACGTGAATTAATGAATCAAAATAATTGAGTTGCATTGCGCACTTTGTTTAGAGCTGGTTTTGACCAGTTGGTCATACCGACCCAGTGCAGTACACGGTTCAACGTCAGCGCAGCAGTGTAAAACTTTGGGAGAGTCTGTTCAACATAAATGATGAACTAACCTAACTTTGTGTAAATAGAGCTCAATATAGAAATATGTCCACATATGCAGTCGAGACTGACGCGGCTTTTTTCTGAATTTCTACAAACACCATTTCATTTTATAGTAAATGAGTTTGGGCTGGTTTATGTTTATGAACAGACGCCTACAGATCAACATAGTAAAGGAGCTCATCTGTGATCCTGAGTTTAAAGCCAGTTTTTATTCAACTTAAACTTGGAACTAAGTTGTAAATAAATCTGAAACTGAAACTTTGTTTGTGTGTAAAAAGTGATTTCAGAGCCACTCGGTTCTCCCTGATGGAAACTGTTTACCTTCAGTGTTTTGTGCTTCTGATCATTTTAATAGACGTCAGCGTCCCTAATTAATGACGTTCTATTAAAAGACTGGTTTACCAAGAGAGACGCTGGAGGACTTTCACCTGAAATGAGTTCATGAAGCCAGTCTGGTTATAAAAATGATAACAGGACATCAGAGCCAGAATTACTCTTTTAGTACTTTTACTTTATACTTAAGTACATTTGAAGGGAAATACTTTAGTACTTTTACTCAAGTGGAGGTCTAAAGGGAGGAACTTCGACTTTTACTGGAATAATATTTTACCTTGGGTGTGTCTACTTTAACTCAAGCACATGAATTGTGTACTTCATCCACCACTGTAGGGTTCACCACAACCCCTGTGGTTTTAGATCTTCTAAGCAAATTGAGAAAAAAAAAGAGAAGAAAACAAAGGTGAGATTTAGCAAGCGGTGGGTTCCTACTTCTGTCTTTGTTTCATGTCCTGTTGTTGCACAAAAAGTAGAGCCCTCAAGCCTGTTTATAATTTCAGTCCAGTGCCACATTCAGCTTTGCACGACAGGCTTCAGAGCATGAAAGTGTTTAGAGATGGAATGATGTATATGACACGTGTGAAGATGTGTGGAACTATGAAGTATGAAACTCTGCTGTACTGATGGTGAAAGACTACACAGTGGTGTTTGTGTGTTTTTGTAAACGTACAAATGAAGACTGCTTTTAGCTGAACATCCGAGCTCTAATAACAGATTAGTGGCGTGACGTGCATCATTTTAAAGGAAAGGTTTGTCAAAAATGTAGCTACACTGTATTTCCAAATGTATTCACTCACTCAGGAGCTCAGTGAATTCCAGCGTGGTACCCAACTGTCAGTGGGATTATAACAAAGTGGAAGCGATTGGGAACGACAGCAACTCAGCCACGAAGTGGTCGGCCACATAAAATGATAGAGCGGGGTCGGCGGATGCTGAGGGGCATAGTGCGCAGAGGTCACCAACTTTCTGCAGAGTCAATCGCTACAGACCTCCAAACTTCATGTGGCGTTCAGATCAGCTCAAGAACAGCGTAGAGAGCTTCATGGAATGGGTTTCCATGGCCGAGCAGCTGCATCCAAGCCTTACATCACCAAGCGCAATGCAATGGAATGCAGTGGTGTAAAGCGCCACCACTGGACTCTAGAGCAGTGGAGACGTGTTCTCTGGAGTGACCAATCACGCTTCTCCGTCTGGAAATCCGATGGACGAGTCTGGGTTTGGTGGTTGCCAGGAGACGGTACTTGTCTGACTGCATTGTGCCGAGTGTAAAGTTTGGTGGAGGGGGGATTATGGGGTGGGGTTGTTTTTCAGGAGTTGGGCTCAGCCCCTTAGTTCCAGTGAAAGGAGCTCTTAAAGCTTCAGCACCAAGAGATTCTGGACAATTTCATGCTCCCAACTCTGTGGGAACAGTTTGGGGACGACCCCTTCCTGTTCCAACATGACTGCGCACCAGTGCACAAAGCAGGTCCATAAAGACATGGATGAGCCAGTTTGGTGTGGAAGAACTTGACTGGCCTGCACAGAGTCCTGACCTCAACCCCATAGAACACCTTTGGGATGAATTAGAGCAGAGACTGTGAGCCAGGACTTCTCGTCCAACATCAGTGTCTGACCTCACAAATGTGCTTCTGGAAGAACGGTCAAAAATTCCCATAAACACTCCTAACCCTTGTGGGAAACCTTCCCAGAAGAGATGAAGCTGTTATAGCTGCAAAGGGTGGGCCGACATCATAGTAAACACTGGATTAAGAATGGGACATCACTCAAGTTCATATGCGTGTGAAGGCAGACGAGCGAATACTTTTGGCAATGTAGTGTACCTCAAATGTAGTCGGTCAGTGAAGATCTGTTTGCCTGAAATTTGCTTCTTCCCATTGAGCTCCGAGGTCAATGTAAAGAATGTCTGTTCAAAAAAGAATTTGGGTGACTTTACATTACTTCAGGCACTTTTTAGCTACTTTAGCCTTTGTAGAGCTCCTTTAAGATGAGGATGTCAGTCTGAAAAGGATACTCTGAGATTTAGGGACCTAGTTTTTAACTCTCAAAGCTTCAGGCTAGTAATTCAGTTATTAATCTTAAAACCTGTTTGGTAGCTACTGTGAATTATTCAGGACCTCCTACACTCGCATTTTCTAAGCCGCTTATCCTTCTGGGTTGCGGGGGGACCTGGACTCTGTCCCAGTGGTCATTGGGCAGATTGGACACATTGGATAGGTCACCAGTCCATCACAGAGCAGACAAACAGACAGACATGTACATTCACACACACTCACAGTATAGCGTGTCCAGTTGACCTGACTACTTGTTTTTGGACTTTGGGAGGAAACTGGAGTGCACTCCACACAGAAGGGACCCTGGTTGCCAGGAAGGGAAACGAACCCAGGCCCTTCTTGCTGTGAGGCGACAGCGCTACCCACTGCCACCAATGTCTATTGTGATATTGTGAATTATTCAGTAACTACTTTCAATTATTTACTCACTACAATGTTATTCAGTGTTTATTATGAATTATCCAGCAAATACTGTCAATTATTCAGTGTCTACTCTGGATTATACATTAACTACAACAAATAGTTCTATATCTACAGTGAGTTATTGAACGACTACTGTTAATCATTCACCAGCTGCATAGCAATCAGTATATTATAAACACCTAATAACTGCCTTCTGGATACAGCCCTAAAACACAAGCCCTTTGTTTTGTGCTTTGTATTGTGCACCAGGCTGATCTACAACAGCACCACCCATATGACGGAAGCTCCTCCAGGTGTGGATGTCCGAGTGCCCGGCTTTGGCCAGACTTTCGGCCTAGAATATCTTGACCCAAGCAAACGTAGTGTGGGTGAGTTCCAGATGTTTGTTCAGCGCAGTCATTGCTAAAAGCAGCTTTTGAAGAGCGAAGGGTCCTGGTGTTCTATTTATTTATTTATTTGTTTGTTTGTTTGTAGGTATTTATTTCTTCACCATAGTGCAGGCAATGGTGGACTGGGGTTATATGAGAGATGAAGATGTCCGAGGAGCGCCGTATGACTGGAGAAAAGCTCCAAGTGAGTATATTGCCTCGCATACGATCGTAGTGCCCCAAGTATATTTAGGAAATCTTCGTGGACAGAGAGTCCAATGAGCTGCTTCCACAAACACTGACCGGCAAAAACATGTGTGGATTAATAGGATGTTTTCTTATGCTTGTTTTTTGTGTGGTCTTTAGGTGACTATGCCATTTGTTACTATGTAAATGAGTTCTGTTCTTATTGGCCGCGTTGTTGTGCTTCATTGAAAAAGCAGCCCGGATTAAAGCATTCCTTATAAATTCAGTGTGAATGGGTGGGGCTGAATTGTTGTAGGCTGAGCAGGTGGATATATGTAAATGAGATGCTTGTCGTGACCTCAATGAATTCAGACTGGATTTAGTTGCCATATAAGGACTAAATGTCTGCACGGGACTATTTTTTTCAGTCTTGCTCCCACAGAAATTCGGAATCATTTGTCCCGCTCCCGCCCACAACCGAAACGTTTTGTCCCGCTCCCGCCTGCCCAGGCAAACTGCCTTCTGTCAAGGCAAACTAACATCCAGTATCTGACGGTCTATTCACAAATACGTTATCCTCTGCTGAAATAACGCGGCGGTCATGATCATCAGCCTCACTGTGAGTAACTTCACCAAATGGCATTTATTCCTGGTAAACACGAAGCAGGAATTAAACCACAGAGCAGTTATTTTTGGTGTTTTGATGGGCAGCTGTGGCTGTCAAACTGAAGACTCTGCTGTCTCTAAGCTACAAAAACCTTTGTTCACATGATCAGCTGCTTTGCAACTCCCTAGAATGACTTCATTCATTTTAACTGTTTTACTGTTATCATTTTATATTGTTTATGTAAGTGATTTACTGATCATTCTACTTTATTAATTTGCTAGATTTCTAGTCATGTGTGCTTTGTCCCGCCCCCACCTACAGTGGGCTGGTTTCCCACCCGCCCCAGCGCAGAACACTGAATCAGACACAAGATATTGTGCCGGGAATCTAATGTAGAGTGCAGACCTAATATAGACTGTATGGACCGGGGAGTGAACAGTGCTTTATGGAACTTCAACTGTTTACATACTGCCTTCAAAATCTTTCTTTTTCAGTAAAGCAAGAGGGGTTTGATTTTCCATAACAGTTTCGTTATTGTTTTTCTGATAATAACATGGTTAATTCATTCTTACAGATGAGAATAAGGACTACTTCTTGAAGTTGCAGCTGATGATTGAGGAAATGGCGGAGAAGTATGGGGGTCCGGTGGTCCTCATAGCTCACAGCATGGGCAACATGTACACACTCTACTTCCTCAACCACCAGCCACAGGCCTGGAAGGACAAATACATCAAAGCATTCGTGTCTCTGGGTCCACCGTGGGCAGGTGTGGCCAAGACTCTGAGGGTTATTGCGAGCGGTAAGAGCCGGCTGTCTTATTTAATTCAGTTAATATCAATGTAATTCCTTCCTTTTTAAAACCCACTTCTGTTCCCTTCCAGGTGATAATAACCGTATTCCAGTCATAAGCCCGCTGAAGATCCGTTCTCAGCAGCGCACAGCCGTCTCCACCGCCTGGCTGTTCCCATACGCCCACACGTGGCCCAGTGACATGGTTCTGGTGTCCACCCCCACCGCCAACTACACCAGCAAAGACTACCAGCGCTTCTTCAAGGACGTCGGCTTTGAGGAAGGCTGGGCGATGCGCGAGGACACGGAGCCACTGGTGAGCGCGCTGGAGGCCCCGGGGGTGCCAGTGCACTGCCTATATGGGACCGGGATACCCACAGCGCAGGGCTACATCTACACCACGTTTCCAGACGCGGAGCCCAGCACTGTGCTGAACGGTGAGGGCGACGGAACAGTCAACATGCTGAGCGCCATCCAGTGTAAACGCTGGAAGGAGCAGCAGAAACAGCCGGTCCACCTGCTGGAGCTGCCGGGAAACGAACACGTGGCCATGCTCCTCAACGTCACCACCGTCGCCTACATAAAGTCTGTGCTCTTCTCACCCTGACACACACGTTATTGTGTTAGCAACAGAAACTGCCCAGCTCTGACTTCCCCTTTAATTTGGAGAAACGATCAAGGATTATTTTCACTTTCCTGGCAGTGAAAGGCCTCCGTTCTGTTTTTACGTGTGAGGTTAACCACTTCTGACTCTCTGGGTTTAAGACGCTCGAGTGGGGAAAATGTCTAGTTTTTTATGGTCTCTGGTTGTGGATTGGGAATCTTGCCCGTCTCTGGTAGTGTAGGGAAATTGGCAGATTAGTCGCTTTCATCTGGAAGATGGATTATGATGATGACGATCTATATAGAGTCCCGTTTATATTTGGGTTTTTAAAAATCCTAAATTAAGTTATAAGTGTATTGATACTATGACTTTTAGACCAAATGTCAGTTTGTGCCATTTAAAATGTTTCGTTGACCCACTGATAACAAGGTGCCTGTGAGTGAAATGAAGAACCGAGGTGAATCATGGTGGTCTATATTTCATTATTAATTTCACCCAAAATCTGTTTTGAGCCTCTTCTGACCACTGTTAAAAGTGAGGTGTTACATTTTGAATGTTAGACGTTCCTGCACTTTCGTTTCCTCTGAATCTGATGATGGCCTGGCCAGATGCAGCACAGCTTTTACAGATGCAGACTTGAAGGCTGGAGTGGAACTTGTTGCAATTAATGTGCAATAAATGCGTGACCTGTTTGAGACGAACTGGATTTTTCTATGAGACGTGTTTGTGCTCTTGCAGCTCAGCCAAGGGAACTTAGCACTTCAGCTTCCAGAACGACCAATAAATGTTTAAAAGTATGACGTTTTTGGGAACACCAGCACATCCAGTAGTGATCATTGTTTGGTCATTGAATTAAAGGGGAATTCCAGTGATTTTTTTTTTTTTTTTTTTTTTTTTTTTTTTTTAACAATATTTCTGCATAAAAATAAGTGGTTAGGATGTAAACAGTCATTCAGAGCAGTTTGGTTTGAAATGCTCTGTTCTAGAGAATCTTACTGAGTGAGAACTGTTCACAGTGGTGGTGATGGGAACCAGACGTCCCCCTCGAAAAGCTCCCTCACAGAAAATGGTAAGACTTGGATATGAAAACTCTGCCTGATGTCTGGGACATTGTTTGTTTGTCTTATGATAGTTTGAGCTTGACTAGATTTGGGCCTAAAATCAAACCTCCATTCGAAATGAAATTCCACATTTTTACCATCACTAACATCTAAATACTCAGAAGATAAGTGTAAGTTTACTGGTGGTTTTGGATAGTAAATAAAACGGCTATATTTATGTTGTAGACATGGTGACTCCTGGTTCAGATCACCGCCACTGTAAAGAAATCTGGGTTGGCAAGTTTCTCTACGATCAACCTTTTCACAGCAAACCACTCAATCACTTCGTTTAAGTCTCACTAAAAGTGAACTAAGCAGAGTTTTTGAAAAAGTAGTGGAATTCCCCTTTAAAGACTAAATTCAGTGTCTTATTTTTCCACCCAGATGTGTGAAGTTTGCATCTGTGCTGATCTACACTCTTAAAAAGACTTCCTAAATGGTTCTAGGAAAAACAGTAGTTGCTATAGAGCCTTTACATGTTATGCGACATGGAATATTAAGCAACCATCCAGCGAAGGATCCTTGGTTCTTCTAGGATTTCGCTCCAAAAACCTGTTTTGCCATCTCACTTTTAAGAGTTCATGATCAGGGCCTCCTACCTGGAAAACGAAGCAAATGAGAAGCTTTCGAGGTGAAGAACATCCGATATTTAAAGATGTTCGTATAGATGCTTATGGCTATATCTGCACATCGTCTGGTGTTCTGAAAGAACGTTCAGTTCTCTTGGCTTTGGCTATGAAGGGTACAGGGAGTTCAACTTCATTCTCATAGAAAGACCTGTTCTTTTTAAACCTGGTCTTCATGCATTTTTTTTTTTTTTTTTTTTTTTTTTTTCTTCATGTCACAATTTAACTGCCGAAATATTGTCTTAGACTTGAGAGGCTTTCGGTGAGGACTTCCTGTAGACTCGGCTTAATCTGTGTCCAGATGGAACACATGGTTCCGCTGCTGTAGGCCAAACAGGACTCGTTTTAAAGGTACTGGAGTAATATTTTGACGTTTTTGAAGTGGCATGTTATTGTTTAATGACTGGTTTAGCTGGATGGTTTAAAAGAATGCAAGGAATAAGATACCTTGACTTTAATTTTGGTTAGTTTCTCGTTTAACTGGAGAAAAATGCCAGCTCTACCTTGCCCCACTACTGTTCAGTACTACTTCTGTTTTGTGTATTTATTCAGATGCAGAGCACCTTGTGTGTTTGGCTTGCAACTCCCTCAAAAGGCGCTTGGCATCAGTGACCCTGCGTCTCCTTAGTAAGAGAGAATCTTATTCTGTGTACCTTTTCACACTGTTGAGCGGCAGGTACTGAAGAGGTTGTGCTGTACACTGGTTGAATGAATTTAGGGCCCCTATCCTTCATTTTTCTTGCATTTTTTTTATATATATATATATATATATATATATATATATATATATATATATATATATATATATATATATATATATATATATATATATATATATATATATATATATATATATATATATATATGATTTTTTTTCTGATTTTTTATTTTTATTTTATTTTTTATGTGCCATAATTCAATTTTACATGTCTATCATCATGTCCATTACATCACCTTTTATCTTTATATTCAGAACAGGCTGTTACTGTGCCATTAAGACCGATGTGTAAATTCCTCTGTTCCGATTGGCTGCCCTATATGATGCCTCGTTTAAAAGGCAGGCCTGAAACGCTCCTTATAACTTTTACATGAAAGACAGATGCACTATATGGACAAAAGTATTGAAACACACCTCATAATTATTGAGATCAGGTGTTTCAGCCCCACCTAGCCTCGCAGTCTCGATAGACAAACACTAGCAGTAGAAGTTCATACTGATGAGCTCAGTGACTTTAAACATGGCACTTCTTCCTCTGGCAAGTCAGTCTGTGAAGTTCCTGTCCTGCTAGGTCTGCCCCAAACAACTGTAAGTGCTATTATTGTGAAATGGAAGCGTCTAAGAACAACGTCCTTACTGCATTGTGCCAACTGTAAAGTTTGGTGGAGGAGGGATGATGCTATGGGGTTGTTTTTCAGGGGTTGGCCTAGAACCCTTAGTTCCACTGAAGGGAAACCTTAATGCTTCAGTAGACTGAGATATTTAATCAATTTTATGCTTCCAACTTTGTGGGAACAGTTTGGGGCGGAGGGGGGCTTTTCTGGTCCAGCATGACTGAGCCCCAGTGCACAAAGCAGCTCCATAAAGGCCTGGCTGAGAGAGTTTGGTGTGGAGGAGCTTGACCAGCCCTCACTGAGCCCTGACCTCAACCCCATCCAACACCTTTGGGATGAACTAGAACGGAGACTGTGAGCCAGGCCTTCTTGTCCAACATCAGTGTCTGACCTCACAAATGCTCTTCTGGATGAACGGGTAAGAACTCTCACAGACGCCATCCAAAATTTTCTTAACTTCCCAGAAGAGTGGAAGCTGTTGGAGCTGCAAAGGGGGACCAACTCCATATTAATGCCCATGGATTTAGAATGGGATTCATAAAAGCTCCTGTAGGTGTCCCAATACTTTTGTCCATATAGCGTACATTTGTGCAGTGTTTACGTACTCTTAACAAACTCTTTTATTTATTTTTATATGCAACAGAGCTTTTCCATGATATGGGCCCTTTTAAAAGAACCTCTCCGCTCTCATCTTTGTGCACACAACTATTCCGTTAATTCTCTCTGCTGTTAAGGCACATTTTATTCCACAATAAACAAAGTTCTCGCTCCGTCTCATTCAAATAAGCTGAGTAAACCAACCAATGAGCACATTTCACTCTGTATTCCTCCTCCGTCACATTAGAGGCTGTGCTGCAGTGCTCAGATCGAAGAGATGGACCGTATGTAATCACTGGAAATGGCTTCTGAATGGATGAATGTGGTCCAACATTTTTTTTTTTGTGTGTTTTATATGCCACACATCAGACGTGTGGGGGAGAAACAAATGTTTAAATGCAGCCAATGAGAGTGTCAACTGGTTAAATGTCCCCAAACTGAAAGGTTCAAGCCTGCCCGGCTAATCGTGTATTTAATTGTAAGTTGTTTTTGTTTGTTTTGACTGTTCATTTAAACTCTGCTGATTTCCATGCACTTATTTTCCCGTATGTCATAAAGCAGTATAGACCGATTGTAGAGTATTTCCACCAATGGGGCCTTTAAAAGTGATGTGCAGTTTTAAAGTTGCCCAATACAGGTTTTGTCCAGGGGTCGGCGCTGGTGAGCAGCGTAACTGTATTAATCAGGGAGAAAAAAAAAAAATCAGGACTTCAGATTTTTTTTCAAGGTCCAGCCTAATTATTCCATTATTTAACATAAACCAAAGACCAAAGAACCAAGAACATAACGTTCCCCAGCTAAACTGCCAGTGTTCTGTTTATCTCGGTGAATAAACAAACATAAATAAACTGTAATGCTTTTCTTTTCATGGTGGAACAAAACGGCCTTTTCACGGCGGCTGAATTTGTAAGTATTCACTACTGAATATCTCAGACTATATATATTTTTTTTTTTTTTTTTTTTTTTTTTTTTTTTTTTAAACCCTTTTTGCTCAGAAGGACCTTTTTCTCCCCTTACGGATAAAAACTCACTTGGGCAATTTTTATATTTTAATGACTATGAACGCATTGAGAGCCTCTTTACCGGTCTTTTGACCGTACCATTGTCCAGTAGAGAGAGAATGGACTAACTTTGTTATGGTCAGTGTGTTTCAGTGCACTGACATTTTCAATATAATGAACAAAGTTCTGTAAAGCAGTGAATGGTGTGCGGCTCATCTGTTGCTCGAGCAGTAAGAGGATAATGAAGTGTGCGGCACTGTAGGACCGGCTCGCCTTTCAGGATGACCAAAAAAAATAAATAAAGTGGTAAAATCTTTTAAATGCGGAACCGAGTGCTGCTGCGGTTTGATTTGTGCAGGATGTTGCGAAAAAAAGCCACCACATATTGCATGTACAGTACAGGATCTCACAAAATATTGTGTACAAGGTTTTTATTGGACAGTTTTTATTGCCCTAAAATAT
Organism: Pygocentrus nattereri; assembly: GCF_015220715.1. NCBI lineage: Eukaryota > Metazoa > Chordata > Actinopteri > Characiformes > Serrasalmidae > Pygocentrus > Pygocentrus nattereri. Next base: position 3,752,839 of record NC_051218.1, read on the forward strand.
CTGGTGAGAGAACCTGGTGGTGATGCATGCATTTCTTATTACAGTGTACTACAGTACTTACTATTCAGTCTCTATGACTGGATCCATGTCTACTATGCATTGTTTGGTAACTAGTACAAATAATTAACTACTATGAATTATTCAGCTACAAATTACTTAGCAATTACTATGTTTACATTTCTTTTTTTTTTTTTTTTTTTTTTATAAATTGAAATTTGTCAAATGGTGCCAAAAACATCTTTGACGAGATGAAGCGACACACAGCATCACAGTCATGCCAAAACCATAGACAATAAATAGAAATGATCTGAAATAACATTGCATGAAATTTTATGATTTTAATGTTAACCTGCATTAAAGAGGTTTGTTTTTTTTTTCCTCTCTCTTTTCTCTTATGAAGTTACCATTTTGGAGATGAGGTTTTGTCACAACAGTGACGAGAGGGATGCAAGCACAAGTTTGGTTAAATGACACTCTAGAGTGAACACACTTTTGCACAATTGCTGTTTATTTGCTGAATTTAACATATTTTGGGGGGAAAATAAACCAAAATGGAACACTTTTTTTTCTGTTTCATTTTCTCCCTATATATTAAACTCAGCAAATAAATAGAAACGGTGTGTTCCCTGGAGAGGGTGTATGAACTTGATTTCACTTAGAAAATCAACAAAACTTCATTTGAGCAGGGGTGCTCAAACTTTTGCTCGTCCATTCAGGAAGATAAGACATTTGGGGAAAGAACGGCGTGCCAAACAGGGCGACCTGTAACCCGTAACTTGAGCGAGACGTTAAAACCAGTATCTTTAGTTTAAAAAAACCCTTTATTAAAACTTTATTTTACATTATAAAAATCTAAAATTTACCACATCTTCCAGAAGGCTACTCTCCAGAAGCTGGACCATCAGAAGTCATTCGAAGATGGTCAGCGTAAAACTGTCCTGTGTTACTGCAGAGGGAAGAGAAAGACTTTATTCCCTGTCCTGCAGCGGAGCTCCTTACAACTCAGCCTTATCTGGAAGGGTCCGTCTTCATGGCCGTCCACCAGACTCTACAGAGGAAAAACACAGGTTATAACAGTTCAGTCAGCCGAGTGAAAGCCTGATAGGAAAGGCTGAAACGGTCGATATCCACAGGTTTAGAAAGCGCTCTTCTCATAGGCCCTTGTTCAGCTGCTGTTGATTGTACCTGCAGCTCTGATAAACATGCGCCCTGCAGTTTTTCAGCAAGATCACCGACACACCAGGCCAAGCTCACGTGAAAGGACGGATCCTGGAGGAAAAATGAGACGCCAGTTACCAAATGAAGCCAAAGGACTAGCGAAGAGATCATTTAACAAAAAATCTAATTTACACAATTATCACCTTATTGACACCAAATGTCAATCAGCCTAAACTTCCCAGACGGCGAACATATATCAATCTGATGGCTTGATGAGGCCGGCACCCCACCCTCGGACCACCCAGATTATTGTCCTGCATACAAGCTCTAACTAAATTTTAATTTCCCCGACCAGATTTAAAATGCACAGAGCCTTTTATTTTAGAAAATAGTTAACAATTGTCTCTGACACTGTCCCAGATTAAAATTATTTAATAATTTATAAAGTTTAACTAAAAAAGGAAAGAAGAAAAACAAACAAATGGGACCGTGATTGGAAAATGAGCGATGATGAGTGGAATTTTGTCTATAACTCTGCTTAACCATCAGTGGGCTGCCCGGAAAACCCTGAGCAATACGTCAAAGGACCGCCAGCTATGCCATCAGCGGGCAGACAGTGGTCCACTATCCTCTTGCTATCAGGGTTACGCTGGAGATATGAGGCTAATGTAATAATCAATGTAAGCTTATACTCACTAATTAGCATTAGTTCATGCCTAAGCCATCACATGTACCTTAAACTGTCGAGCTGTTAAAGACATTCAAGCCTAAAACCCACATTTAATATTGTTTTTTGTTACGTAGCCTACTGTAGTACAGCACTCCACAAACGGGAGCACATCCACTGGGGCCAATAAACACATCTGTGAAGCTAGCTAGCGCAAGGGACTCACCACACTATCCTCAACTGGTCATCAAACTCTTTCTTTACTAAAGAAATAATAAACTTGACAAATCAGCGCTACTGAAAAACACGTCCACCTTCAATGCCCATCATCAGAAGAGGGTTCTCTTAGTCTTTCAACCTAGAAAGCTCACTTTAGAGACTACTGGAGCACCAATGTAAGAGGCTAGAAGGCAAGTTCTTAACTTCTGTTGCCCATGTGTGAAACACAGGGCCTGACATAATCCAACCCAGCCCCAAAAAGTAATTTAACTTTCTATTAATATTAGCTCATTTCAGTGCGCTGCACTACAGTCTCCAGCATGCACTGCGACGTAACGTGCTCCGACTCTCCTACCCCAACAACAATCTATGGGACAGTGATTACACCACAGTTCTATACCAGTCATATCAGCAAACACCCTGGTGGCATAGTGGTTGGTTAGTGTAGTGGGTAACACCTCTGCCTTCCAGGCTGTAGACTGGGGTTCAATCCCCCGCCTGGGTAAGCACCCTACACTATACCAATAAGAGTCCTTGGGCAAGACTCCTAACACCACCTTGACCTCCCTGTGTAAAATGATCAAATTGTAAGTCGCTCTGGATAAGAGCGCCAGCCAAATGCCGTAAATGTAATATTTGAAGGTCTATTACAAGTGCCTATATTTAATTGTTGACAGTCTGACGTATTTTGAACAAACAATGGTCAGTTCATCCATCCATCCATCCATTTTCTAAGCCGCTTCTCCGTCAGGGTCGCGGGGGGTGCTGGAGCCTATCCCAGCAGTCTTCGGGCGGAAGGCAGGATACACCCTGGATGGGCCGCCAGTCCATCGCAGGGCAGACAGACAGACACAGACAGTCACTCACACAGTCACACCTAGGGGCAATTTAGCATGTCCAATTGGCCTGACTGCATGTCTTTGGACTGTGGGAGGAAACCGGAGAACCCGGAGGAAACCCACGCAGACACGGGGAGAACATGCCAACTCCACACAGAGAGGACCCCGGTCACCCGGCCGGGGAATCGAACCCAGGCCCTCCTCGCTGTGAGGCGACAGCGCTACCCACCACGCCACCGCGCCGCCCAATGGTCAGTTCAGTTTATGGTAAAAATGTTAATGAATTAATTTGCTGATTTTTATTTATTTATTTATTTATTTTAATGTGGCCTTTTAGTGGTTGAGGTTGACACCCCTGTTCTTATGTTAACGTAAGTTAATGCAAATAGATTAAACCAGTCATTTCGGGGCATTTCTATTGGCTCATTCATCAGGAATTTTTCACACAATGACAGCTGCTGTTTATAAATGATGTAAAAAAAAATTTTTTCATTCAAAAATGATTGGGTTTTCTAAGACTGCATGACATCGTTATCTGTAAACATGGAAAAAATACATTAGTATAACTAAGCTAAACAGTAGTTGCAGCCATCTCAAAGCCTGAATTTTGTATATACCTTTGTCCAGACATACGTCTTTGCTGACCGACCACATTGAGGGTAAGAAGAAAACTAAACTGTTGTGTTACTGCCTGAAAGAAATCTGTGATTTTATGGAAAGACACCTTGTAGAAGGTGCTGAGCTTGAACTCATCCATGGTCTCGTCCACTCTTTTTGCTGCCTCGAGCAGTTGGGGGCAGCCTGTAGAGACTTCCATCCCAAGAAAAGTCCTGCAGTGGACACAAAGGGTCACTGTGATATTCAGATACTTTCTGACCAGAGACTTCGATGTGAAATGGATCAGAAAGCAATGAGAACATACCTTGTTCTTTCATCATTGGTGTATACCTTCAGTTTATCTGCCAGACATACAAAACTGCAAAAAACAATGATCACAGTTAGATACAACATGGATGTCTTGGGACCTCATGATAGGTTGAGGGGGTTTTAACTGGGTGGTAAATCTCAGACCTGGCAAGGATTCGATTACGATTCTTTAGGTAGTGATTCGATCCATCAGTGCATCATAAGATTTATGTTACAGGGAACATGCAAATATGACTATTTACACAGTGTTAAGCTATAGATAATAAAAACAAACTATATAAAATAAGTATTCGCTCGTCTGGCAGTCTCCACTCTAATTCATCCCAAAGGTGTTCTATCAGGTTGAGGTACGGACTCTGTGCAGGCCAGTTAAGTTCTTCCACACCAAACTCGTTCATCCATGTCTTTATGGACCTGCTTTGTGCACTGGTGCTCAGTCATGTTGGAACAGGAAGGGGCCGTCCCCAAACTGTTCCCACAAAGTTGGGAGCATGAAATTGTCCAAAATCTCTTGGCGCTGAAGCATTAAGAGCTCCTTTCACTGGAACTAAGGGGCCGAGCCCAACTCCTGAAAAACAACCCCACACCATGATCCCCCCTCCACCAAACTTTAGACTCGGCACAATGCAGTCAGACAAGTACCGTCTCCTGGCAACCACCAAACCCAGACTCGTCCATCAGATTGCCAGACGGAGAAGCGTGAGTGGTCACTCCAGAGAACTCGTCTCCACTGCTCTAGAGTCCAGTGGCGGCGCTTTACTCCACTGCATTCCACGCTTTGCATTGCGCTTGGTGATGTGAGGCTTGGATGCAGCTGCTCAGCCATGGAAACCCATTCCATGAAGCTCTCTATGCTGTTCTTGAGCTGATCTGAAGGCCACATGAAGTTTGGAGGTCTGTAGTGATTGACTCTGCAGAAAGTTGGTGACCTCTGCGCACTATGCCCCTCAGCATCCGCTGACCGCTCTGTCATTTTATGTGGCTGACCACTTCGTGGCTGAGTTGCTGTCGTTCCCAATCGCTTCCACTTTGTTATAATCCCACTGACAGTGGACTGTGGAATATTTAGTAGTGAGGAAATTTCACGACTGGACTTGCTGCACAGGTGGCGTCCGATCACGGCACCACGCTGGAATTCACTGAGCTCCTGAGAGCGACCCATTCTTTCACTAATGTCTGTAGAAGCAGTCTGCAGGCCTAGGGGCTCGGCTTTATACACCTGTGGCCATGGAAGTGATTGGAACATCTAAATTCAATTATCTGGATGGGTGAGTGAAAACCTTTGGAAATATAGTGTATATAGTTGCTGTCTTAAAAAAAACATGCATCTCCATTTTTTGGCGGTCCTTTATATTATGTGAAAATTTTTACATTGACTTATATTGGAAGTAAAGAACGTTTTTGGCCTCTCCTGTAAAGTTACCATTTTTGAGATACTTGTTTTTTTTGAACAGCAACAATAAATACCTTACAAACCTTTTTACATTTCAAAACTCCTGAGGCGTTAATTTTGGCTGAAAATTAAGTGTATGCTTTATTTATTATTGTTGTAATCGATACTAGCATTCCAAAATCAAAGTAGTCGAATCAAATCCAGCAGATTTGTCCACCAGAAAATACTGACCTCCTGCACTGTGCGAGGCCCTTGCGCAGAGACTGCACAAACGTCTGGATCCAGTGGTGTCGCAGAACCACAGTTCTAGAGACACTGACGTGAAACTCTTCTGCCAGGGTCAGGATGACTCCATGAGCTTCAGCACCAGCTCTCAGCTCATCCAGCAACTCCAGGAACACATCATCTGGCTCATCTGAGAATCCAAATGAGTCATTTGCCATTATAACATAATAGGATACAGTCAGGATGATGAATTGTTGTTAGTAATAAATGTTAATAAGCTTTTCTGAATATATCAGTGTGCTGCTGAGGGGTGGGTGATTTGGCAAAAATAGATCACGATATTTTCACAATATGCATCAATATTTCATTTCTCTGAGGTTTGATCACTAGTAGAACTGGAAGTGTCACAAATACAAAAACTATGAATACAACGATTTTTATTTGACGTTTTATACACTGAACTAAACAGGACTAGATGTGCTCTCTTTGTAACGTAACATGCAGTTAGGGTCTGTCTCATGAAGCAAGTTCAACTCGGACAGGTTTCCTAAAGTTTTAGATGATTAATCCTTGCATGAGTGAACATGAAGGCATATCATTTACCATGAACAGCCAATCCCACGAAACATGGAGAAGTGTTATCTTTTATCCGAAAGAATCCGAACTGAGTAAATAAGTAGAAAGTAAAGCACAAACAAAACAGCCACGCTGACATCACTCCAATATTAGTGCTTACTGTAACAATGCTTCCTTTATATTCCTGATATTTTTATAGTATGGTTTGTTTTCTCTGCTGAAAAGTGACATTTTTTAAGCGATTGCCAACAAAAACATCATGAAATGAATTGGGGCAGTTGTGGGCTGGAGGTTAGGGAGCTGGCCCTGTGACCGGAAGGTCGCCGGTTCGATCCCCAGAGCCGACAGTCCATGACTGAGGTGTCCTTCAGCAAGAGCAAGACACCTAACCCCCAGCTGCTCCCCAGGCCCTGTGGATAGGGCTGCCCACTACTCCGGGCAAGTGTGCTCACTGCCCCCTAGTGTGTATGTGGTGTTTCACTTCACGGCTGGGTTAAATGCGGAGGTGGAATTTCCCCATTTGTGGGATTTAAAAAGTATCACTTAACTTAAATCCTGAACCTATCTAGCCTTGGACCAGCTGTCATAGTAATGAAGGTTTGTAAAAAGTAATCCACCAGTGTGAGACAGAAAGTCCAGGGTTAGAGTGAACTAATCTGAGTGCTGCAGTGTATGAGAATTTTTTCTTAAAACTAAGTGTCACTACATAAAAACAGGCTTGAAATAACCACTTAAAAGTCAGCGCTGTGTCGGGTCATGAGTTTTTCACACCACATCGTCTTTATATATTAATGTCTCACACACACACACACACACACACACACACACACACACAGACTCAAAAAGAAGAATATTTAGATCTCAAATGCAAAACCAACATTATACCATGTTACATACTGATGATATTTATACTAATGACAACAGTAGATAATTCACTCACGTCCTTGCGACACGTTCCGAGTTCTCTTTGAATGCTCTTTCAATCATCAGATCTATCTGCTCTGGCAAGGGAGCCGATGCACAAACCACATTATAAAACGCTCGTCTGCATGCAATTACACATTTCCACCAGAGAGGTCTCCAAATCCTCAAAACTTATAAAGGGAGGCTTTAAGGTCAGCAAGAAATCCTGCTATGTGAGACAGACCCCAGGTCAGTGTTCTTCAGGTGTTGATGATGCTTCTCTGATCTTTATATTACATACACATATAGTGGCATAATGATATCTTGTCTATTACTGTAAAATATTATCACCTGTCTGTAAAGCGCTTTAGAGCTGCCACTGGTATGAAAAGTGCTCTATAAATGTATTATTATTATTATTATTATTATTGATATTTCTTCAAATTTTCTTCATGTTGTCCCTCCCTGTGACGCACAGATTTTAGCAGCATTTTTAAACATAGTGCATTGTGTCCAAATGTGTAGTTCACCTTATTAACCCTCAGAGAAACATTACATTTATGGCATTTGGAAGATGCTCTTATCCAGAGTAGCTTACAGTTCAATCGTGTTAAAGGTGTGGGTGAATGTAGCATTAGGAGTCTTGCCCAAGGACTGATACTGGTGTGAAAAGATGGAACTGAACCCCAGTCTGACACATGGATGGCAGTGCTGTTGCCTACCTTACACCGAAATTTGTAAAATATGTGACATATTATTATTCTTATCATTATTATTATTATCATTATTATTATTATTATTATTATTATACTCTTTTACATATTGCCCACCCCAACATTCAAAGATGAGATCCAAACTAACCAAACTAACCAATCCGATTCAAACTCGAATCCATCAGCTACTCAGGAGCTCTACAGAAGCACTGCATGTTGCTGATTCTTACATGGCAGATAAACGTAAGTGGCCCAGTTGCCACGTTCATGCTGGAAGGACCGCAGCCGCCCACCATGCTGCGAACAGTCGTCCACATGCTGCTCTTCTGAGTCCTGAAACATGTTCAGCAGGCTGGCGGGAAGAGGAAGCCGAGGAACAGCTTGACAGGAGCTGCTTTCTCTCTTCTCAACAGCTCCATCCACACGTTCACTGAAAGCCCAAATAAGAGTAAACGGTTCAGTTTACAGAGCAAATAAACAAAAGCATATTTCACAGTCCTCACATTACCACACCAAACCTGTTTTCCATGCCACTTTTCCCTCCCGTGCATTCTCTTTTCCTAAGAGGGGGGCTGACATCCTTGCCATTTGGTCTTTGCCGCTTTCTGTTATGAACAGCAACATCCTCACTTTCCTCCTCAGAGCTGCTGCTGCTGTAATTAACCAGCATACTGAAAACATAAAACGCAAAAACTTGAACAAAAAAAAAAAAAAGCATGATTGTAAATGTGCACCACTGTTTAAATATCTGGAATTACTTGTTGGATAAATATTTGTTATCCAATAATAACTTATACAGCGTAGAGTGAACTATTACAAATTTGAAAACAAAGTAAACCAATTTATTCACATTTTAAAGCATTTTGGAAGTTACAAAAAATCAATACGTGGCAAAGTGTTATTACATAATAAGCTGCAATTAGCAATTTATTATGAGTGACATGAAAACACTGAATTCCCACTTGATCAGCGAAACTTTGTCACTGCTTTTGGAATTTGGGGCATTGTGGATATTTCATTAGTCTCAGTTATTATGGAATCATCTACAGTTTGGTCATCATCAAAAAAATGTCTTACATGTTTACGGCTGCTTATAAATATACCTATAAAATATAAGCGTCACATTTGAATCATTTTGTGAGTGTATCTACAGCAAAACAGGCTCAACCTTATTAAATACAGTGGTTCAAAACTTTTGAACACTAGTGTATATGAGGCATAGAGATACATTCATTTATTAGGCAACCACACTCAGCACAGCAGTGATGCTGACAAGGTAGCGGCATGCCAGTCCGTGTGTCACTGGTCCACAACCCAAAAAATATTCAGCCAAAAAGCAGCTCTGTGTTCAGAAATTGTCCACTGGGGAAGGGCTAGACAAGAGAATGTGCTTGAAGGTGCTTAGACGTGGCCAGCAATGGTCAATAATATCTGGTCAAAGGTAGTCTGGTCAGAAACTAAGCAGTAATGAATACAGTAAGGAACAGCTGACAAACCGCACAACAGAAGGGCTCTCTCGCTCTCTCTCTCATATATATATATATAGATAGTGGGCCTACAAGGTACGTATTTCTACTAAAGTGGCGAGTGAGAGGAAACACAAGGTAGGTGTTACTACTAAAGCGCATGGACAGCACATGTAAATATAAGAAAGCGTGCACATAAACCAAGTCCCTTTGGCCATGTATTCCTATAGAAAAGTACAGATAACCAGATCTAGGTATTAATGCGTTAATAATCCATGATGCATTTAAATAAGGATACACAATGACATCATTGTCATTGGCATCAGTCGATGTTTGCTTAAAAACATATTCATTTGACAGACACTTGCGAGTTCAAAATAATATCTGGTGATGTGTTTATTATACGGCAGCTATTATACAGTGTCTGCATTTATGCATTTCACTGCATTCATAATACTTTGCAAATAAACGTTATATTCCTCCGCAACCCAAGTCCATGTTTGCCCCAATTCCAACATTTTATAAAAGTTTACTTATCGGCATCGACAGATTTGCACACAAAAAAAAAAACTGCTGAGCAGAAACTCCCATATTATATTATATATCCACTTCTTAGGGAGAACACTGCAGAGCCCCTAAATAGATAACCTATGGTGGTTATTTATAATAAGGCATGGCCACAAATAAATACACTCACCAGCCACTTTATTAGATACACCTGTTCAGTTGCTTGTTAACACAAATAGCTGATCAGCCAATCACACGGCCGCAACTCACTGCATTCAGGCCTGTAGAGGTGGTCAAGACAACTTGCTGAAGTGCAGACCGAGCATCAGAACGGGGAAGAAAGGGGATTTAAGGGGCTTTGAACGTGGCGTGGTTGTTGGTGCCAGACGGGCTGGTCTGAGTATTTCAGAAACTGCTGATCTACTGGGATTTTCACACACAACCATCTGTAGGGTTCACAGAGAACGGTCCAAAAAAGAGGAAATATCCAGTGAGCGGTCAGTTGTGTGGACGAAAATGCCTTGTGGATGTGAGGGGTCAGAGGAGAATGGGCAGACTGGTTCCAGATGATAGAAAGGCAGCAGGAACTCAAATAACCAACCAGAATCTCTGAGGAACGTTTCCAACACCTTGTTGAAAGTCTGCCATGAAGAATTAAGGCATTAAGAATTAACTGAGGACACGAGTTTCTATACTGAGGCCACAAATGACCAGACTGAGTACATGAATTCCTATAGTGAACAGTATTCACATATTGAGGCCACGAGTTATGAGACACTTCTGGTAACATGTTAATTCGCCTGATTTCCACCTCATCTCTTTAAAGGCTCCGCTGAAAACAAAACCCTCTCACCTTCTCAGTCCTGCTCTTCTGCCTCGTCTCTCCTCCGCTAAAACACCAGCGAGCGGCCTTTATTCGCTTTATTAGCGCTGCATTTCATAAACACTCAGTTTACAGACATTTACAGGCCTAAAGAGGGGCTTTTATTCGCCCAGTGGACCTAAAAACAGTCTTTAAAACAGACTAACCACAGATCTGAGCCACTTAAAAGTAGATTTATTACGTTTACAGAGCATTAATCTAAAAACCAAGATGTTTAAGGGCGAGCCTAACACAGCGTAAAACTAAATACACGTCGATGTTTATTTTAAAGCTGATAGGAATTAAAATAGACCGTAAAAAATCCTTTAAATACAAACAGAAAGAGTTCAGACTCTCACTGACAACAAACAGCGTCTCTCCGCCAGGGAGTCCCACCTACAACGGCATCTGCTAACAGTGGTTCCGTTTAGTCGGATCCGCGCTAAAAAAAAAACCCAAAACATTAATAAAATAAAAATAATAACTCGAAATGTGGATTTTCCTTCTACATGCAATGCACGACACATTAGCCTCACACATTCAACTCGTTAATCTTCGCAAACCTGACTGTTTAGGGTTTTACATTTTCGAGGATTTCGCGATATAACGCTAACCGTCCAGGTTAGTACGCGTTTGGATTCTGTCAAATACTTCTAAAGACAACCAAGCAGCTGCCTGTACGCCAGCAGGGTTTAGCTAATAGTTTACGAACGAACGTTTCTCGTCTTATTTCGGGTCAAACTGTCATGGCTCCCGGTCCGCTGTGGCGACGATGCCGAGGGCGAGTAGTAAAAACGCTCTTTTGAATCGGTTCACTTTATCGAATCACTCGAACCGATTCCCCGGTCCTAACTGAATCTACCGCGCGTGCTGCTCACTGACGATTTTTTACTTAAATGATAATGACAGTATTTCATTTAAAGGGCGCACGTCCTACATTTTTGTCGTATTTTATTGCCCCCCCCGAGATCCACTTACAATATTTGTGCGAGTTAATGCACTAAAAACACTCATAATTAGTTTTTAAATAGCCTTTTACTCAAAAATCATCTTTTATACCTCAGAATTAAACAGGCTGTTTTTGTTACTGTGCCTTTAAGACGCATATATATATATATATATATATATATATATATATATATATATATATATATATATATATATATATATATATATATATATATATAATCTCTGATTGGCTGCTCTGTATTGTGGCCCATAACATTATGAAAGAGCATGATAAAACAATCCTTCTTTTCACGCTCATAACGACAAAATTCTTGCCTGACATGTTTTCATAATGTTCACAAGTCAGTGGTGGACAGTAACTGAGTTAATGTAATTAGTTTCTGTACTTTAGTATTTTTTGGTGTATCTGTACTGAAGTTTCTCCGTTCTGGGCGACTTTTTCCTTTCACTCCACTACATTTCAGAGTCTAATATCCGACTTTTTCCTCCTACATTTTGAGAAATCTGTTGTTCCTTTTGGTTTCTGTGTGTATAAAAACGTAACATGTCAAAACGAAAGAAGCGCAAAGCCAGAGCACCAATCAGGGCCCAGCGGTCACTTTGTTTAGAGCTGGTTTTGACCTGTTGGTCATACCGACCCAGTGCAGCACGCGGTTCAACGTCAGCGCAGCAGCGTAAAACTTTGGGAGAGTCTGTTCAACATAAATGATGAACTAACCTAACTTTGTGTAAATAGAGCTCAATATAGAAATATGTCCACATATGCAGTCGAGACTGATGCAGCTTTTTTCTGAATTTCTACAAACACCATTTCATTTTATAGTAAATGAGTTTGGGCTGGTTTATGTTTATGAACAGACGCCTACAGATCAACATAGTAAAAGAGCTCATCTGTGATCCTGAGTTTAAAGCCAGTTTTTATTCAACTTAAACTTGGAACTAAGTTGTAAATAAATCTGAAACTGAAACTTTGCTTGTGTGTAAAAAGTGATTTCAGAGCCACTCGGTTCTCCCTGATGGAAACTGTTTACCTTCAGTGTTTTGTGCTTCTGATCATTTTAATAGACGTCAGCGTCACTAATTAATGACGTTCTATTAAAAGACTGGTTTACCAAGAGAGACGCTGGAGGACTTTCACCTGAAATGAGTTCATGAAGCCAGTCTGGTTATAAAAATGATAACAGGACATCAGAGCCAGAATTACTCTTTTAGTACTTTTACTTTATACTTAAGTACATTTGAAGGGAAATACTTTAGTACTTTTACTCAAGTGGAGGTCTAAAGGGAGGAACTTCGACTTTTACTGGAGGAATATTTTACCTTGGATGTCTTGACTAGATACAGTAAGTTAATCTTCACTCTATAAACTTGTTTCCGCTTGTTTTCAACAGTTGTATGCAAAAGTTTGCACACCTCTGTCCAGATTACATGTTCTGTTGATTATACATCCTCCACAGGTCTGCACATTTTAATGCAATTAATATGCCCAATTTCTGTTTATTTGCTGAATTAAACAAATTGGGAAAAAATAAAAATGTGGCATGTGTGCAAAAGTAATGTATTTGAGTTTTTTTTTATGCCATTATAAAGTTTAATCCTTGTAGATTGTGTTAATGTGTTTTCAACAAAACATGTAACTGAGATAATTACATTGCAGACTGGTTTATAAAAAAACTCTACAAAATCGATTTTATTACAACGGATAAGGACACAGAATACCCTCTATAGCAAGTTGGCACAGAGTTGTTTTTGAACATGTGTTTCTAGACTACTGTAACGTTCTAATATGAACATTTTCCATGATAGTCGGGAACTTTTTCTGGTATATATTGGGTCAGAACTCTCAAGCATAGCTACGGGAGCCTTTATGCCATTCACTGTACCACTTTTGAAATGCTTTAGTTGGTATAGACACTTGTGTATGCAAGCTATATTCTCCCCCTTCTTCAGTATGTGTGCTGAATGATTCTTATGTTGCAAGATACTTATAATAATAATAATAATAATAATAATAAAGCTGTGAGAGTTTTTCTCTACCAGTGTCGCCCTCGCAGCTCTGGGCCTGTAATGCAGTAAAACTGAATTGAAAATTGTCTTGTGAATCGGTTAATCGCTGAATCGGTCGTTCGATTCGTTGTAACGGACACTTCGGAGGAATCGATTCGTGAAACTGAGCCGAACTTCGGCGATTGTGAGTTGTTCAGGTTCCTGTGCGCGATCGAGGGGGGTTTCGCTGGCGAAGCGCTGCTGTTAGAAGCCGAAGGAAATCTAAAATGCTTTCGTGATCGTTTTTGGATCGGGACTGGACGATTGAGAAAACGTCCAGGCTGATTTTCGGTGCGTATTTCACCGATATGGTCCACCGCTTCTGTTTTTAAATTTGCAGCCGGAACACAGGCAGCGGCCTGCGGCTTGACGCGACCAGGAAAGTCCGCGGATTAGATTTAGGCCTCGATTCCGTTAAACTTTGATCTCAGGAAAGCAACAAGAGCAAAATAGTCATCGCGCCGCTTTATAAAGGTATGTAAACAATGGCATTTCTGTAGAAAAGTCACCACAGTTTCGGCTAGCCACGATGCTAAAGTTGGCTTCCTATTCGCCAGCTTCTTGTTCGAATTTTTCCGTTCCACCTTAAATACCATTTAACCGCCGCGCCGTTTAAGGCGGAACGGGGGAATTCGAACAAGAAGCTGATAGCTAGCTAATGCTAGCGCTGCGATGAGGGGTATCAAAAGGCCTGTTAACAAAAAGGGACGAAATGAGCGCCTTTTGGGCACTTTGTACCAGATTATCTGTTTGTGTTGCTGTTTTCTTGTTGGGTTTATCGTTTCGTCCCTGCAGCGCTGAAATAAACTGAGTTTGGGTTTAATGGGAGGCAAACAAATGCGTAGCGCTGTCTGTCGCCGAAGCCCGGCGGAGTTAATTCATCAAGTTTCGTCTTTTTTGGCCTCTTGTAAGCGCTTGAGCTGCTCCCATACTTTGCACAGCTATCGTGGTCCAACTAGGCGCGATTATTTTCCCTCTCGCGGTTCGTGTGGAAAGACACAGCTGTTTCTGTCCCGAGCGAGACAATGGCTTTTTTCGGCAGGGCTATTCATTCTTCCGCCGCCCTCTTTTTTCAGCCTAACATGGATGCAGCAAACCCGCGGTGGAGGTGCTGCTCTCTCCCCGACCTCCGTGCTTCGGGATCGGGGAGCTTTTGCACAACAACACGGGTGGAAATGCAGTTTGTTGCTTTCATGCAGATCAGATTGAGCGATATGCAGGATAGCACGTTTTAAATGTGACAACGAAACAAAACAAACCACATCGAGGCTCGCACTCTTGCTTCTAATACCACGTCTATAAAATAAACAAGTAAACAATTCATTTTTTAATTTTTAGATTCATAGTTTGTCATTGTGGGAGGTCGGTTCAGTTAAGCCTGGTTAGATCTCAGGTCTTCGTCTTCACTTGGCTGCGTGTAGCCTGATCGTTTATTTGTTTAAAACTTGTCAGAAAGTTGTGAGGCAACGGGCAGTTATTTTACTGTGAATTTCAGATATGAAGTCAGTCGTTAGAGACAAAGTAGTTTTGTAATGAACGTGTTCTCTCTGTGCAGGAGTTCTCACCGGTCTGAGGGAGGCTGCTCTGTTTCAGAACCTGGCTCGCGGTTTTCTCCACTGGGATGATACGCACACACGCCGTGATCTGAGGTTTCTGGGGCCGACGAGCGTTCCCTAGGGCTTTGGGGTGACGGATCCTTTGTTCATTTTTCTCTCTTGCTGTGGTCCCTTGAACCGTCAAAATAAGTTCCTCTCTGCCCCCCCACCTGTCCCATCGCGGCCAGTCCAACAACCCCTTCCCCCTGGATTCCCATGGTAAGAGGTCCCACTACGGCACCAAGCTGAATCCCTACACCAGAGCGCGGATGACGGAGGCATGGCAGCAGCATGCTGTCGCCCCGCCTCCCGTCGTCCACACCATACCTCCAGGGGCGGAGAACGCCCTCGGCTGTGCGGTATATGGTATCGTCCTGCAGCCGGACGCTGCGTTGCAGCAGCAGCAGTCGCAGCAACAGCAACAACAACAGCAGCAGCAGCAGCAACATCACAGCCAGCAGCATAGCCAGCAGCAGCACCCGGCACAAGCTCAGCAGCCGTCCCTGCCTGTGGGGAGCGAAGGGGGGCACAAGTGTGGAGCCTGTGGCCATGATATCTCCCACCTGGCCAACCCCCATGAGCATCAGTGCATGGTGAGTCAGGATCGCTCCTTCCAGTGCACACAGTGCCTAAAGATCTTCCACCAAGCCACAGATCTCCTGGAGCACCAGTGTGTTCAAGTGGAGCAGAAGCCTTTCGTATGTGGAGTATGCAAGATGGGCTTTTCGCTGCTCACGTCCCTGGCGCAGCACCACAATGCCCACAACAGCAGCAACCCAATGAAATGCTCCATCTGTGAGAAAACATACCGGCCCGGCTCATCTGGCAACGCCACCCCCACTTCGTCCTCCGGCAACCAGGGCCAGCCGTCCAACGACGGCGCGTCAGCCAGCAGCAGCGCTGCCGTGGGCACCTCAGGGCAGCCCACCTTTGAGTCCTCGGCCCCTTACAGGCCCTACAAGTGCTCCGTGTGCTCCAAAGGCTTCCGTCATCTTTCTGAGCTCACCCGGCATGAGCGTGTGCACACGGGCGAGAAGCCCTTCAAGTGCGAGACGTGCGACAAAAGCTTCAGTCAGTCGTCCCACCTAGTCCACCACCAGAGTACGCACAGCTCAGAGAGGCCCTTCAAATGTGCTGTGTGCGAGAAGAGCTTCAAGCACCGCTCCCATCTGGTGCGTCACATGTATGCCCACTCGGGCGAGCACCTCTTCAAGTGCAACATGTGTGAGCTGCACTTCAAGGAGTCGTCTGAGCTGCTGCACCACCAGTGCCAGCCACAGGGCGCCCGGCCTTTCCGATGCGCCACCTGCGGCAAGGGCTTCAAGCGTCCGTCTGACCTGCGACAGCACGAGCGCACCCATTCGGAGGAGCGGCCATATCATTGCGAGGACTGCCAGATGAGCTTCAAGCAGCAGTACGCTCTGGTGCGCCATAGACGCACGCACACGGCCTCCGCCGACCGGCCCTTCAAATGCAACCTCTGCGACAAAGGCTTCCTGCAGCCATCCCACCTGCTCTACCACCAGCATGTGCACGGCATGGATAACCTCTTCAAGTGCGCCTCCTGTGGCAAGGGCTTCAGCCAGTCCGGAGAGCTGCTGCGGCACAAGTGCGGCGAAAGCTCCAGCACCCCCACCAACCCGGACAAGCCGTACAAGTGCGACGTTTGCGGCAAGGCCTACAAAAAAGCGACCACGCTGCAGCGCCACCAGACCACCCACTGCAACGAGAAGCCGCTCAAGTGCTCCCTGTGCGACCGCCGCTTCCTTTCCTCCTCGGAGTTCGTGCAGCACCGCTGCGACCCGTCCCGTGAGAAGCCCTTGAAGTGCCCTGACTGCGAGAAGCGCTTCAAGTACTCGTCAGAGATGAATCGGCACAGGCGTGTCCACACCGGAGAGAAGCCGTACAAGTGCGCCAGCTGTGACAAGGGCTTCAAGCAGCGAGAGCATTTGGCCAAACACCAGAGCGTTCACTCCAGGGACGCCCAGTTCAAATGCGTGTGGTGCGGAGAGCGCTTCGCCGACCTGGGCGCTCTCCAGGAGCACACGGTCCAGCACACGGCTGAAGGAGGGGGATACCCGGTGAACTCGCTCATTCAGTAAACTCCTCTCCCCTTCACTCCAGTCCTATCCACTCCTGTTATTTTCTCTACCCTGCTGCCAAAAGCAAACACAAAGTTGTCCAGTACATGGCGTTTCTGTGTCATATAGACTTTCAAAGGTTTCCCTTTTGGAAAAAAGATGAAAAAAATGCTGAACCCAATTATGATTTAGATATACCAGATAAATAACTATTCCCCTTTCATACCAAGAGGCATTTCGACCCTTAAGGTTCATTTTCAAGTGGATGGAGATCAGAGGCATCAGTTTCTTTTACTTTGTTTAAAAGCTCCCTTTTTTAAATATGGGAAGAAAATTCAAAATCATACAGACTTGCGTAAAAATTTTAAGATGATGAGCTAAAGGAGAGGTGGAGAAATGCCATTTGCAATATCATGAAGAAATGGCCCAACCGTAGTCATTCTGTTCAGAAAGGAAAGCACCGTGACTTAAATGGTCCTGAAGCTCACCTTGAGTTTAATAACACCTTTAGAAGGAGGACTCAGTGGCCCGTTCAGTCTGTGGAGTGCTGAACTTTTATTTTCAAGAAAAGTAACAAAAAAAAGTACTAGACAAAAACAGAAAAGGTTGTGTGCTGCTTTTGTCTGGTGATGGATTGTTTAGGAATCGATTATACTGTTATTCTCCTGATAATGCAGCGTTTTTGTTATGGGATTTTAGTAGCTAGTGCATTATGGGGTATAGTTTGCGTGCTTCCTGTCTGTTGAGTTTTAATTCACAGCTACAAATAAATTTCTAATCATTTTCAGAATTTAGGAGAGTTTTTTTTTTTCTTTTTCCAGTCACTAGCTGTGCTTTGAATATGAAGGAGTCTCACGATAAAAACAGTGGAAACATACTGTATATATCTACTCAAGTCACCACTTGAAAACTATATTGCCTGCATTAAGACCCCTCAGCTGGTCGTAGCTGACGAGATTTTAAGAAAAGGATGGGGGACTAGCCTATATTGTGCTATTATAAACTATTGAAACTGTCTGTAAGTGTGTCAAAGTATGTGTGCCCTTTGATGTGGCAACTATAGTATGTACCAAAAAATGAAAAACAACAACAAAAAAAAAAAATCAACCCACCAATGTACTGTACTGTACTGTACCTCCCCAAAGGGACAGATTGTTAACCAGCTAAAGCATCGTGGCCGCCACGGTCTCTGCATTTCACTGCGAATTCTACGTATATATAGAAACTATATAGAAATATATACTTCATTCTTGTATACATACAGTTCATATTACAACAAAAAGGAAAAAAAAAACAGTACAGCTGTCCTGAAATTGCCTAAAACCTGAAAAGGCTTTATGTGTTACTGTATGTACATAGGTTAGTATGTATGCTTCATGTTTACCGGTCCTGTCCTTAGATATTGCATTGTCTTTCTTAAAACGCATCGACTATTTTATACGTAGCTTTTTATTATGTGTAACTATCTTCTATCTTGATTCATACTTTTTTTTTCTCCTTTTTTTTAGTTTCTCTTTTGTAGATTCAGTTAAAATGTAGAGTTGTTTGTTTGATGGCGTGTTTTCAGAATTGTGAGAGTTTGTCTTTTTTTTTTTTTTGCCCAATCTCCGTTACGCAGATGGGAAGGCCGGGTGTTGTTGCTCTCGCGTCGGGCGGAAAAGAAGTGCGAGGCGGTGTTGGGAGTGTCTTCACCCGCCGTAGGCCTTCTCACTTTAGTGCTGTTGTAACCCATTGTTTTTTAAGTTCCCCCTGTACAGCACCATACAGCCTGTATAGATTAGTTAATCTGTTGTTTCATTCCTGCCGGTCCCTGTTATCTTGCCTGCATTTATACTGTACCTTGATTAAGCCCCGCCCCTTTTCTCTTTTGTAACATGAAGGTTTTTTTTTTTTTGTGGTATTTCGGTTGCCCCAAGATTTAAGGGAATACGTGTAAGGGCCTATAAGGGGTGACTCAATTGCATGTTTGTTTCCGCAGGTCTGTTGTATAGATCTTGCTCATAGTATGGATTTTTTTATGGCTGTTTACTTTAACGTTTTGCTCATGTTAGAAGTAGTTTCTCCGTGTTGCTTTTTTTCCACCACAGTATACGTTTTCCACATTACCCTGGAACTTGAACGCCAGACAGGGCAGAACTCGTGTAGGATCTGAATTTGAAAGGTGACCGTAGCTTTGGTTTGTGTCGGTGGGGTTCCCTGCAGTAGATGGGCAGGCTCTGGGCGGGAGGACGCCCAGGCGGTCGTGGGCTGTGCAGTATTACGTGTCGTGTGGAGATCTCTGCACTCGGGGCGGTGTGACCGGAGTGCTCGTATATGTGACACACTTTGGCCTTAAGCAGGGGCGATTCTGGGTGTTTCAATAGCCTCCATTGTGTGTGTTTTTTTTTTTTTCATTCTTTTAAAAAATATATAAAAATATTTTACATCTTAATAGTGTGTGTTTATCCAATGTTTGAAGATATCAAGGGGCTTTTTTTTTTCAACTCCAGGCATTAAGAAAAGATAAAGAAAAGCAGTTGGGATTTGAATAAAAAAAGAAAAAGAAAAAAAAGTATGTATTTCATGTTTTTTTTGTTCTCACGTTTGCATTGTATATTAATTTTTTTTATTAATATTGTTAAAAATTTCTATATAAATATCTATATTCTTGGTGGTGGGGTCAGGGCCGCAGGGGAGGGTGTTGGTAGGAGTGAATCTGAGCGGGCCTGGCCTTCAGGTGATGGAGAGTGGCCTTTCCCTGTGGTCCTGCGCTCTGCCTTGTGCATGCCTGCTGTGTTAGTTCCTGTCATCTGTTTTAAAGTATTTGTGCTCCAGAGCACATTTACTCCTCTTTAGCTTTTTTCAAATTGTAGATTGTGGATGAGCTAGTAAGAAAACTTCATGTGGCGATGGATGTGACATTCATGCTAAATATCTGTATGTAGCATTTAATATACACAGCACTAACTAATAAACTTTTTCATTAATAATGCTGGTGTCAGTTGGGTGTTAATGCCTTCTGTTTGACCCACATAGTCAACTTTTATTGTGAACTTCTTTATCCTTTATAAAGAATATTCTAATAGAAAAATAAATAATAATAATGGTAAATGATAGTAATTTATAACTAGATGTGCAAGGAACTGCAAGAGTGCTTGAAAAGAGCCAAAAGTGTGTGTGTGTGTGTGAGAGGGAGAGATGTGTGTTTGAAGGGGGGAGTGGGTGGAGTCATTCAAATGAACTGTCACTCTGTTATTATGCAGCTCTTAGTGGAGAAGCCTTGTTTGAGACCGATTTGCACCCTCTGAACAAACGGTCATAACTTGGGAAATGTTCACTCTGTCGCTTAACCGGATGGATGGTGTGAGATAAGACCCCTTGATTATTTTGTTGTAATGTTGTGTGTATTGAGGAGAAAATGTCTGAGTTATGACGAGTTAAACACAGAGAAAATCCTGAAATAAGCAGATTCTGATTTTGAGAAATTTACATGGGAGTGAATGGGGCAGTTTTCTGTGCCTAGTGCCAAACAAACGCTCATAACTCTGAAGCTAATTGATAAAATGATGAGATATTTTGAGGTTTCAGAAAGGACGAGTTTCTCTACCATTTAAAAGTGAAACTGAGTTTCTAGGTGAAAGTTTAAGGATTTTAAAGCAGATTCCCTGCATGATCAGCTGTGTCTGTGAGACTGAGTGGCCTGCTGTGACGTCATCGATGTCAGTTAGAATCTGAAGTTCTGAACATTCCGCCGTTCGTTCTTATGGGAGGTTTTTAATTTTTAAACTTAATTTTATTAAAAACTACCAATCCGATCGGCTCCAAACATACAGAGCACAAGTCACAGCGCCGAGACCTTCGGAACGCAGTTTGAACGGAGTCTGTACGTTAAGCGGTCCGGGCTGTATTAAGCCCGAAAAGTGTGGAAGAAGAATAAGAAGTATGAGAGATAACTATAGAGACAATAATAGAGACAATAATAGAGATAACAATATAGATAATAATAGAGATAACAATAGAGATAATAATAGAGATAACAATAGAGCGCTTCTTCAAGAACTCTAAATATCATGAAAATGGAAAGGATTTAATTGGTGGTCAGTTGGGTTTTGAGGCCATGAGGTCCCAACATTAGATGTCGATGTTCAGTGTTGTGGCTCCAGCTGCGGCACAAAGCCTGTTCCAGGTTTTGGTGTGAGTCTTTAACACCATCTGCAGAGACACACAGTAACATAAACACACTATTCTGTATTGTTATTCATTAAAAATGATAATGCAGATTAGTAGCTGCAGACTAGAGGAATTTGATTAAATGAGGCCTTTTGTAGGTCATTGGTATTCGGCAGATCATCACTATATAAATAAATGGAGTTGTTTTCAGATCAAAACCTCTCAATCTCTATATTTAGTTTTTGACATAAAAATGACCTTTGAAATTCCCCTTTACATTGTGTGTAAGTTTAGACCAAAGAAACGGCCCAAAATTACTTGGAAAAAGTCTGGTTCCATTGACTTGCATTAAAAGTAAAGCAGGTGTTTTCCCCGGTAAAATATGTTACTGTTTTGGAGATATAGATAAGATAGATAATGACAGATGCTCAAATATTTGACTGATATTCAATCAGATTAAGCCTAAATTTCCAATTCCCATTAGGCCTGTAATTTAGTTTAAGACCAAGTTTAATGTATGGGGCAAAAATCCAACATAAAATATGCTATACTTTTTTGAGCAGGCCATGTTTTATTGTTTAAATTTGTTTTTAGTATTATTTTAAAATGAGCAAATAAACAGTAATTGGGCATTTAAATGTGTTCTCGGTAGAGAACGCTGGTCCTGGAGGACAGGTGTTCAGCTTAATTAGGTGATTTCACTGCTCAAACACACCTGAATCGACTCGGCTGTTAACGGCCAGGCTCAGGGGGTGAGGTTGAGTAGGGAACCACCAAAGTGCTGGACACCAGCCCTCCAAAACCTGGATCTGTGCCCCCCGGCTGTAGAGGATGTGTTGACGTATTTTCACTTCAGTCAACAAAAGGTCATTTTTTTTAACCCCATACAAATAAATAGGGGCTTCTGTTACCCAATACAAATAAACGTCAGATTCCTCGTGCTGATCCACCAGTTAGTCCCAATTTCTACGTTTAATAAATATTTTGCTGTTGTCGGAAAAAAAATCTCACATATCCATTTTTTCAGTTTTTGACATATTTTGTAAATGCCTGTTCTTTACATTATGAGTAAATGGACGAATGAAGAATGGACCAAGATAAACGGCCCAAAGTGACAAAAATGTCTGGTTCCATTGACTTACATCAAAAATAAAAAATGTTTTCCTTCTCCTGTAAAGTTATAAGTTGTCCTGTAAACCATTTTGAAGACTTTCTTCTGAGATGCAGCGATTTATTTGTCGGTATTGGCAGACGTGTACAGTGTAAATATATTGGTGCATCACTAATCGTTTAGCATAATATAAGAATAGTAATGTAAATAGTACAAATATAAAATATTAGCTTCAGTATGTAGAAAGCCGATATTAAAAGACTTTTCTCAATTAAGCAGAGTCGCTTAGTCCCTTTGTGTTTTTTATAGTTTGTGTCTTTTTTTGTCCTTTTGCTGGGTTTAGTCTTTTTACTGCCCACCTCAATGATCTCCACCTTGCGCTCCCAGGCCCTGACGCTCTGCTCCAGCTGGGTGTGCGAGTCCTTGGCCGTAACGTAGCCCAGTACATGTGGCACGTGGAAGTCGGCCAACTGCGCTCTCAATTTCCTGTTCATAGCCTCTGCTTTGGCTCGCTCCTGCACAGAGGAGAATCAGAGAGAGGAGGAAAACAGTCTTAGGCCGAATGACGGAGCAGCTTCGGAGTTTGAGCCTGGTCAAGGCTTGAGTCAAGGCTGAATGACACTGTTAACAGCTATAATGCATCTCCATTGAAAATTCACTGCCTGGGTATTCTGTGTCAGAATAAAGGGGCACTTACTCCGGTTAAAGAGACACTCCAGCACTTCCCAAACTAAGCTTATTTTCACTTTCAGTAAAAAAATGCAATTTGACCAGAAGCGCTCAGACTTTTTGTATTTCACAAGTGAGCCAATAATCTTGGTGGTCACTTGATATATTAGGAGTAGGGCTGCATTCGGGATTCTGAACGCACAGACAAAATAATAATAATTAAAAAAAAAACACTCCTGGTCAAATTGCACATTTTGTTCATTTTCTAGGTGAAAAGTTCACATATCCTCGACAGAATAACCTTAAATATACATAAAAATACTAAGTATGGCAATTTTTTTGTGAACTTTAGTGACAACTTGTATATAAATGTAAATAAACATACCATTTAAAACTTTTGTGCCATAATGTTTATACAGGCTGCATTTTTGCCCAGTACTTTAAATTCAGTAAATAAACAGTCACTGTGCATTAAAATGAGCAGAAGTGTGTCCCTGTAGCGTATATGGTCACTTATTGTCAAAAGGTCATTTGACCAGGGGTGCCCAAACTTGGTTAAAACCAGAGCCATCCGCTGTTAATGAATGGGTAAACGCACCGATCAGGCATAACATTCTGACCACCTCCTCGTTTCTACACTCACTGTCCATTTGATCAGCTCCACTTACTGTATAGCTGCACTCTGTAGTTCTACAGTTACAGACTGTAGTCCATCTGTTTCTCTGATACTCTGTTACCCTGTTCTTCAGTGGTCAGGACCCCCATGGACCCTCACAGAGCAGGTACCATTTGGGTGGTGGATCATTCTCAGCACTGCAGTAACACTGACATGGTGGTGGTGTGTTAGTGTGTATCGTGCTGGTGCGAGTGGATCAGACACAGCAGAGCTGCTGGTGTTTCTAAACACTCACTGTCCACTCTATTAGACGCTCCTACCTTGTCAGTCCACCTTGTAGATGTAAAGTCAGAGACGACAGCTCATCTGCTGCTGCACAGTTTGTGTTGGTCATCCTCTAGTCCTTCATCAGTGGCCACAGGGCGCTGTTGGCTGTTTTGGTTGGTGGACTGTTCTCAGTCCAGCAGCAACACTGAGGTGTTTAAAAACTCCAACGGCACTGCTGTGTCTGATCTACTTGTACCAGCACAACACACACTAACACACCTCCACCACCCAAACAGTACCTGCTCTGTGAGGGTCCATGGGGGTCCTGACCACTGAAGAACTGGGTGTGTCCACACTTTTGACTGATACTATATATGCTTATATGTATATATGTAGAGCGCGAGTTTCTCTTGCTGTGTTGTAAATAGTTTTATTTCTAATTTTAAAAAGCTTTGTCTTAGACTTGGTCTTACACCGTACACTGAGGATTTCCAGTGCATATTCCCTTTTTTATATCTAGGGGCAGCGCTGATGCATTTTGTCAGTTTATTGTTGTGAAATATCCCTTTTCTCAATAAATATAAAAATATATATTAAAAAAAATAGTAGAACTCGGGACACTTGCCTATCAGGATTAGCCCTACTGAGAAATATTACACTTATTTCTGTAAAATGAGGATATTTTGGCACAGCAGTATGATTAATACATGCTCAAATATTAGTTTAAAATGGTCAAATCTAAATATAGATGCGGGCAGAGAATTATTATTTCAGCAATTATCCGCCAGTCCCGATTCCAATATCATGGTGCATCCCTGATTTCTAGTCATGTGCCCATCTGTATAAACTAGTGTCTCGAGTTTTTTACAGGAATGTTTCGGATAATGGACTGAAAGCCTGCTGACCTCCTCTGCCGTCTGAGTTTCCTGCTCAATCTTCACAACCACCTCTTCCCGCGAAGCGATGTCACCGCTCAGCGACTTGGACTCCAGAGTCAAGCTCTGAAGCTTCTTCTGCAAGAGAGAGTCTTGATGGTCACACCACTTCATCATTAGTACAGTATTAGAACGTTTTCACTTGCCCAAGCCCTGCATGAGGTGAATTAACTGCGGTGCTCCAGGATCTACTAGTTTCATGTCACAGTTTGGTTGAAAAACACACGCATCATCTAAGCCGCTTCTCCTTCTGGGTCCGCGGGGGGTGCTGGAGCCTATCCCAGCTGTCATCGGGCGAAAGGCAGGATACGCCCTGGACAGGTCACCAGTCCATCGCAGGGCGGTAGTCCAATGGCCATGACATGCCTGGTGTCTGAAGTTTGCTTCTTTGGTTCTACACTGGAGCTACGAGCCCAACGTAACTAACAAGCTCATGTAAACCAACTCCAACCATGTGGAGGTCAGCAATCTCTGATAGACGTAGATCCCGAGTGTCCAAACTTTGTTCAGAGGCCAGATCATGCCATATCAAAACACCTGAGGGCCCAAATATTATTCACAATTAGTTTCTAAAAGATCAGGCGCACAGAATCGGAGCTTTCTGTGAGCTGCCGTGTTTCCTGTCACTGCATGAGAAAATGCACGAGGCTTCTTTTACTGTTGGATTGTTCATTCAGAGCAGTTTGGATCAATAAGTGCTTACAGTCAATAAGTTGTTTAAGAGTAACAGTACAGCATGTCTACATTAATCATATTCAAGTGTTTACTTGTTGGAAAAATGTATTTTGTGAAACAGCTATAAACGCTTGGTTGTGTTAGATAATGTCCTTTCCATGTCAAACGCAGTGTATCCACGATGCTGTTCGACCTTAAAGGGTTAATATATACTGAACTACTGAATTTGCTCTGATAAGAGGTTTTCTCGCCAAAATCGCCAGTTTTCGGTGTTTAGTTTGAGCTTTATGTCTGTAGTCTCGACTACAGTGGGTTGCAAAAGTATTCAGCCCCCTTGAACTTTTCAACCTTTTGCCACATTTCAGGCTTCAAACATAAAGATATGAAATTGACATTTTTTGTGAAGAGTCAACAACAAGTGGGACACAATCGTGAAGTGGAACGAAATTTGTTGGATATTTTAAACTTTTTTTAGAAATAAAAAACTGAAAAGTGGGGCGTGCAATATTATTCAGCCCCCTTGCTTTAATACTTTGTAGCGCCACCTTTTGCTGTGATTACAGCTGCAAGTGGCTTGGGGTACGTCTCTGTCAGTCTTGCACATCGAGAGACTGAAATTTTTGCCCATTCTTCCTTGCAAAACAGCTCGAGCTCAGTGAAGTTGGATGGAGAGCGTTTGTGAACAGCAGTTTTCAGCTCTTTCCACAGATTCTCGATTGGATTCAGGTCTGGACTTTGACTTGGCCATTCTAACACCTGGATACGTTTATTTGTGAACCATTCCATTGTAGATGTTGCTTTATGTTTTGGATCATTGTCTTGTTGGAAGATAAATCTCCGTCCCAGTCTCAGGTCTTTTGCAGACTCCAACAGGTTTTCTTCCAGAATGGTCCTGTATTTGGCTCCATCCATCTTCCCATCAATATTAACCATCTTCCCTGTCCCTGCTGAAGAAAAGCAGGCCCAAACCATGATGCTGCCACCACCATGTTTGACAGTGGGGATGGTGTGTTCAGGGTGATGAGCTGTATTGCTTTTACGCCAAACATAAGTTCGATTTTGGTTTCATCTGACCAGAGCACCTTCTTCCACATGTTTGGTGTGTCTCCCAGGTGGCTTGTGGCAAACATTAAATGAGACTTTTTATGGATATCTTTGAGAAATGGCTTTTTCTTGCCACTCTTCCATAAAGCCCAGATTTGTGCAGTGTACCACTGATCGTTGTCCTATGGACAAAGTCTCCCACCTCAGCTGTAGATCTCTGCAGTTCATCCAGAGTGATCATGGGCCTCTTGGCTGCATCTATGATCAGTCTTCTCCTTGTTTGAGCTGAAAGTTTAGAGGGACGGCCGGGTCTTGGTAGATTTGCAGTGGTCTGATGCTCCTTCCATTTCAATATGATCGCTTGCACAGTGCTCCTTGAGATGTTTAAAGCTTGGGAAATCTTTTTCTATCCAAATCCGGCTTTAAACCTCTCCACAACAGTATCTCGGACCTGCCTGGTGTGTTCCTTGGTCTTCATGATGCTCTCTGCGCTTTAAACAGAACTCTGAGACTATCACAGAGCAGGTGCATTTATACGGAGACTTGATTACACACAGGTGGATTCTATTTATCATCATCAGTCATTTAGGTCAACATTGGATCATTCAGAGATCCTCACTGAACTTCTGGAGTGAGTTTGCTGCACTGAAAGTAAAGGGGCCGAATAATATTGCACGCCCCACTTTTCAGTTTTTTATTTCTAAAAAAAGTTTAAAATATCCAATAAATTTCGTTCCACTTCACAATTGTGTCCCACTTGTTGTTGATTCTTCACAAAAAATTACAATTTCATATCTTTATGTTTGAAGCCTGAAATGTGGCAAAAGGTTGAAAAGTTCAAGGGGGCCGAATACTTTTGCAACCCACTGTAAATGTAGTTCACTAAATGAAGCTGTAGGTCTGGTCAGCTGCCACCATCAGGTGAAAGGAAGAACTGCAACGTACTGGCTGGTGGGCCACTTATAAAATACACTGTAAAACAGAAGGCGGGGGTCAATTAAAATCTGTCTGTGGGCCATATTTGGCTCTGGGGCTGAAGTTTGGACATCCTGACTTAGATAATTGTGGTTTCTGACACTGGTCGACACTGTTGTCTACAAAAATGGACAAAAGTACTTTAGCATAACTACAAACACACAACAAAAATATTGACTATAGTAGCAGCCATCATGTTCTACATCAGTCATGTCAAACTGGGGACCTACCAGGCCAAAGTGCTGCCCCAGTGAGATCAGCGTTTAGCCTCACCTCATCTGGGGCAGTCGTGGGCTGGAGGTTAGGGAACCAGCCTTTCGTGACCTGAAGGTTGCCTGTTCGATCCCCAGAGCTGACAGTCCATGACTGAGGTACCCTTGAGCAAGACGCCTAACCCCCAACTGCTCCCCGGGCGCTGCAGATAGGGCTGCCCACCGCTCCGGGCAACTGTGCTCAATGCCTCCTAGTGTGTGTGTGTGCTCACTAGTGTGTATGTGGTGTTTCACTTCACGGATGGATTAAATGCAGAAGTGAAATTTTCCCATTGTGGGACTAATAAGGGTCTCTTAATTAATTAATTATGTATGTGATGATTTAGACATGCTAGAATGGACCTTTCATAGAATGGAAAATTCCTTCCCAGGATTTCATTCCAACGGCCTGGCTTCTCTAGTTAGGCCAAACCTCCAGCAGAACTGTCCAGGCAGTTAGAACAAAATCCTGGGAAGGATTTTTACTCTCTGGACCTGAATTTTCCACCTCTGTTAGCTACTTTAGCCTTGTAGACCCAGTAAAATTAAAAAGGGAACTCTCAGACACCAAACAGATCAACACCAATTAGGATGAGCAGTCTAAGCTATCTAAACTACTCCTGTAGCCTCTTAAACTCCTCGGGACCACCGGTGGTTCCAAAGCGCACTTTGTCATTTTCTTCATAACGTTCATATTTCATAAACTCCATTCCGAAGCTGGGTGTCGTATGAGGCTGTAGCTCTTCTCTCCAGTCTAATAGACGGTGATGTCATTTTAAACTCTTATAATAAAAGAAGCTGAACTCACAACTTTTTGTCTTCTAAAAGTCGACCCATTTTTTGTGCTATAAACTCTAAACAATATAATATGAAACTTTTTTGGCTTTCAAAAGTAAACTGTAAGTATATAGCGATATGTTTAGATCACAAAATACATTTTCTGTTAATCTGGAGCTTTTACAATAAATAAATAAATAAGATTTTCATTTATTTCATGCAGTTACTCAATAACTAGCCTTACAGTTTGGTCGTGTAAATTCAGATGGAAAAAACAAAATATACCCTGGAGAATAAGAGGTTAAGCCAGGGGTGCACAACTCTGGTCCTGCTCAAGCACACCCAGTAAACCTTGCAGTTGACAGAAAAGTGTCAGCAGGTGTGTTTGAAAATACACCAAACTGTACTGAACACCTGCCCTCCAGGACTGGAGTCAAGCACCCCTGCTTTAAGCAATTGCCTTCACAACAGTACAGCTGGGGGGGGTATAGTCCTGTTCCTGGAGATCTAGCACCCTGCCTAGTTTAGCTCCAACCCTAATCTAGCACACCTGGTCCAGGTAATGAAGGTCTTTCAGGGCAGATGTGTTGGATCTGAACCCTCCTGGTCGAGCATTGTACACCCCTGTAGTACAGACGAGGTGCTGTATGAGATCCAGTATTTGACTGTGTTCTATATCGTACTTAAAATCAATGGTTCTTCATGGGTTTTTCAGTAAAGGTAACGGTTCTGCTTAGGATCAGGAGTTCTATATGGTAGAATGACATGCTCTTTGCATGGTGAAATGGTTCTCCAGATTGATGGAAAATATGTTGTGCATAGTTCTATACAGCACCAAAAAGGGTTCTTCTACAGTTACAAGCTTGGCATCAAACCAACAGCAGAACCCTATTTGGTGCCATGTAGAACCACGTTCCAAAATGCTTGTATGATGCAAAGATCCATTTAAGCATGGAATGGTTCTATGTAGTGCCCACGGTTGTGAATAAAATCATTGCCTTTACTAAAGAACCGTCTTTCTGAAGTGTGTAGATGGAGATCTGTACCTTATAGGAGTTGAGGACCTGCAGTGTGTTTCCAGTCTGCAGTTTGAGCCGCAGTAGGTCCTGGTTGCGTTGGTCGATTTGCTCCAGGTACTGGCTGTTCTCGATCTTCAGCTGCTGGAAGTCCACCTCTTGAAGAGCCTCCCCCATCTCCTCTTTCTGCCGCAGCTGCAGCTGCAGCTTACGCTTCTGCACGTGCAGCGCTGCGTTCTTCAGACGCAGCTTCTCGATCAGAGTGTCCTGCAGAGCGGAGAGCCACAGTCAGATCAGTTCAGCATTAGGAGATTTGAGCTTTGTGGTGGGGGGCGGATATCGATTCTTAGAGGCATCGTGATGTGGATGTGAACGATTCTGAATCGATTCACAAATGTCAAAAATCGATTTTCTAAATATTAATTTATAGCTTAATGTTGACGGAACCCAAAAGGTGGAACTTGGAAGTGGGTAAGCGCAGCTCCCGTACAGTCTGTGGTGGCACAGAACAAAAACACCACTGGATGATCAAGAAATCTGACCGGCTCCCTCTGCGTTAAAGCCAGATTAGATCAGGAGTCACAACACAACACAAATGTTAAGAAGAGACATTTTGTCCTTTCAACAAAAGTCAAACCACCTTGGGAGCCACAGCATTTAATGTCCAGTATGTCTCAGTATGTGCTGATGTCCTAGTACAGGCAAAAAAATATAAACAAAAACACAGATTTACTTTAAGCTTTACCTGTAGCCGCTTTCCTCCCAGGCGTAGAACAGTACGGGAAAATTCGAAAGAGAAGGGACTTCATCTCCACAACTTCTTTAGTGTTTGACAGTCTCTCACTGCAGATTTAATGTACCAGGAAACTGCGCTGCTTATAAAATCAAATTCGTCCATTCGTGTCAAAATGTTCATCTTAGTTAAATTTCCTTCTTTGTTTTTTCGTTTACTACTCGCTCGGCGTTGCTATGTGACCTGCAGTCTGCACGCCAGTTCTCAGTCATTGAGAACCAGGGCTTTTGCTCCATGTTGCACAATGTGGAGCTGAGATACAGCGTCCAGTCTCGAAGATTATTATATATTCATATTAGAATATATAATAGAATAGAAGACACTATATTACCAAAAGTTTTCAGTCACCCCTCATAATCATTGAATTCAGGTGTTCCAGTCTCTTCCATGGCCACAGGTGTATAAAGCCGAGCCCCTAGGCCTGCAGACTGCTTCTACAGACATTAGTGAAAGAATGGGTCGCTCTCAGGAGCTCAGTGAATTCCAGCGTGGTACCGTGATCGGACGCCACCTGTGCAGCAAGTCCAGTCGTGAAATTTCCTCACTACTAAATATTCCACAGTCAACTGTCAGTGGGATTATAACAAAGTGGAAGTGATTGGGAACGACAGCTACTCAGCCCCGAAGTGGACGGCCACGTAAAATGAGAGAGCGGTCAGCGGATGCTGAGGGGCATAGTGCGCAGAGGTCACCAACTTTCTGCAGAGTCAATCACTACAGACCTCCAAACTTCATGTGGCCTTCAGATCAGCTCAAGAACAGCACAGAGAGCTTCATGGAATGGGTTTCCATGGCCGAGCAGCTGCATCCAAGCCTTACATCACCAAGTGCAATGCAAAGCAAGGAATGCAGTGGTGATGTAAAAGTAAAAGTCCTCACACAGTGAGAAAACAGAAATCCTGTAAAGAAAATTCAAGATGCATCGAAAGTTTTTATTCGCCCACCCCTATTTGAGCTCTTACCAGCTGAAGCTAAAAGATGTTGGAAAAGCGATGCGAGAGTGGGAGAGTAAACAACGGCCATGTTGGCTGGCAAATTAAAGGAAAAGTCCAGCAGATACATGCAAATACATTTCCATAACACAAATACAGCCTGAAGACCGGTTTGGTATCTAAAGTTTGCTTTTTCAGTCTGTAGTCTCACTTTTTTGTATCCTAATCTATTTTAACCTAATCTATCCTATTAAATCTATTGTTTTAATCATGGTTTTAATTTCTATTCTTGCTCAGCTTATTTATTTTTTTAAACATCTCTGTATTTTTTGACTATTTTTTTCATTTGTAAAGCACTTTGAATGACAGCACGTTATGAAAAGTGCTATATAAGTAAACTTGCATTGCACTGGAACTATGAGGCTAACATAACTATTTCCTCCACTACATTTCAGAGTCTAATATCCGACTTTTTCCTCCTACATTTTGAGAAATCTGTCGTTCCTTTTGGTTTCTGTGTGTATAAAAACGTAACATGTCAAAACGAAAGAAGCGCAAAGCCAGAGCACCAATCAGGGCCCAGCGGTCACTTTGTTTAGAGCTGGTTTTGACCTGTTGGTCATACCGACCCAGTGCAGCACACGGTTCAACGTCAGCGCAGCAGCGTAAAACTTTGGGAGAGTCTGTTCAACATAAATGATGAACTAACCTAACTTTGTGTAAATAGAGCTCAATATAGAAATATGTCCACATATGCAGTCGAGACTGACGCGGCTTTTTTCTGAATTTCTACAAACACCATTTCATTTTATAGTAAATGAGTTTGGGCTGGTTTATGTTTATGAACAGACGCCTACAGATCAACATAGTAAAGGAGCTCATCTGTGATCCTGAGTTTAAAGCCAGTTTTTATTCAACTTAAACTTGGAACTAAGTTGTAAATAAATCTGAAACTGAAACTTTGCTTGTGTGTAAAAAGTGATTTCAGAGCCACTCGGTTCTCCCTGATGGAAACTGTTTACCTTCAGTGTTTTGTGCTTCTGATCATTTTAATAGACGTCAGCGTCACTAATTAATGACGTTCTATTAAAAGACTGGTTTACCAAGAGAGACGCTGGAGGACTTTCACCTGAAATGAGTTCATGAAGCCAGTCTGGTTATAAAAATGATAACAGGACATCAGAGCCAGAATTACTCTTTTAGTACTTTTACTTTATACTTAAGTACATTTGAAGGGAAATACTTTAGTACTTTTACTCAAGTGGAGGTCTAAAGGGAGGAACTTCTACTTCAGTCACAGTCCACTGCCATCTAAAGGTACATAAAGTTATTGCATAAAGTGATTACAGATATGCTGCCTGGGGTCATTGTTTTATTTACTCTGGAAGATTTTAGCCTGAAAACAATTCATGGTGCAGAGTTACATGCAGAGCACTGTAAGACAAACAGCCTCCAAAGAAAACTTATTTTTTCTGATTTTCCACAGTTTTACTATTTTGGATAGTAAATAAAATGTCTATATTTGTGTTGTAGGCATCATGACCTCTCGTTCCCATCACCACTACTGTAAAGAGTTCTCTTTACAATGGACCATTTCACATTAAACCACTTTGAATGACTTTGTTTACATCTTAATGATTTAATTATGCATATACACTTACCAGCCACTTTATTAGGTACACATGTTCAGTTGCTTGTTAACACAAATAGCTAATCAGCCAATCACACGGCCGCAACTCACTGCATTTAGCCGCGTAGAGGTGGTCAAGACAACTTGCTGAAGTGCAGACCGAGCATCAGAACGGGGAAGAAAGGGGATTTAAGGGGCTTTGAACGTGGCGTGGTTGTTGGTGCCAGACGGGCTGGTCTGAGTATTTCAGAAACTGCTGATCTGCTGGGATTTTCACGCACAACCATCTCTAGGGTTCACAGAGAACGGTCCAAAAAAGAGGAAACATCCAGTGAGCGGTCAGTTGTGTGGACGAAAATGCCTTGTTGATGTGAGGTCAGAGGAGAATGGGCAGACTGGTTCCAGATGATAGAAAGGCAACAGGAACTCAAATAACCAACCAGAATCTCTGAGGAACGTTTCCAACACCTTGTTGAAAGTCAGCCATGAAGAATTAAGGCAGTTCTGAAGGCAAAAGGGGGTCCAGCCTTTTACTAGCAAGGTGTACCTAATAAAGTGGCTGGTGTATTACAGTGTATAGTAATGTTGAAAAATCAGTGGAATTCCCCCGTGACAGTGAGTGAGAGTAAGAGATGTTGGGGGGGCCAAAGGGGGCCTTAGACTAAAACTACTAATCTAGAGCACATTTTAAATGCAAGCCTGTCTTTTTCTTTTAATGAACGAGGTCATGAACAAGTTGCCAGTCAAACTTTTTCCCAGCATTCACAGCAATCTCCACCAGTAGGATTTAATTCCACAGTGGAATCACATTTTATCCAGACGTCCATCTAGAGCTCCAGAACAGCTGGAGCTGAAGCTGCCTTAAGTAAACATCTGCATGTGTATAACTGTGTTAACGGGTCTTTCGTCTTACCTTGGATTTCATTCTCTCCTCAATGTAACGGCTGACCTTCTCTGCGGCCATCACAGCCTGCTTCTCCTGTAGAGTTTTAGCAACGTCGCGGTCAAACTCGTAGCTCGCCTTCTTAACCTCCACCAGCCGGATGTCAGCTTCTTCAATAGTGGCCTAAAAGGAGTAGAAGCCATTAGGTCAGATGTTATTACCTCCAGCCTGGGAACCTCCATCCTGTTTATATTATAGCCTAATGAAATATTATATATAGTACAGTTTCACACAACTACACATAGTAGCTGGCTGTCTTTTGCATTTAGGATTGTATGTTTGTGCCAGGGGATACTGAAAGGGCAATTCCACAGATTTATCAAATTTTCTGCATAATTCTGTCAATGAGATGTAAACAAACTCATTCAGTATGATGTAAAATGTTTAATTGTAGACAATCTTACTGACACGGAGTTAATCACAGTGGTGCTATTAGGAACCAGAAGTCTAAACCACAAATATAGGCTATTTATCTAAAACCATCTCACCTCAAAACATAACAAACCAAAGTCTCCGTCATCAGGCAACACATTCATAACGAGGGAGCTTTTAGACGCACTAACCTCTTCAGACGTCTGGTTCCTATCACCGCCACTGTGAACAGTTCTGACTCTGTAGGTTTGTATACAACGAAGCGTTTCGCTTTAAATCACTCTGAATGGCTGTTTACATCGTAACTATTTAATTATGCACAAATTTAGAAAATCAGTGGAGTTCCCCTTTAGGCCAAAAGGCATGGGACAATGCGCAGTTCACAGATTATCCAGCTTAATTACAATGAACCTTGTAATTGTGGACGACTCTCTCTGAAGTCTCTTTGAGCTTCTCCAGGTCGTCCCTCATCTCGTCCAGCTCCCTCTGACCAATATCACACTTCTGCTCCAGCGTCAGACGCTGTGATCGCTCCTGAGACGGTCGCCGCGCTTTGGATTTCCTCCGGTTCTTGAGTCACAAATAAACAACAGCATGACAACGAATACAGGTTTGAAATACAAGACCACGGCATACATGTACTTCCCAAAAGCTTTGCAGGATTAGGGTAATATTAATTAAGAGACCCTTATTAGTCCCACAACAGGGAAATTTCACCTCCACATTTAACCCATCTGTGAAGTGAAACACCACATACACACTAGTGAATACACACGCACTAGGGGGCAGTGAGCACACTTGCCCGGAGCGGTGGGCAGCCCAATCCGCAGCGCCCGGGGAGCAGTTGGGGGTTAGGTGTCTTGCTCAAGGACACCTCAGTCATGTGCTGTCAGCTCTAGGGATCGAACCGGCGACCTTCCGGTCACGAGGCTGGATCCCTAACCTCCAGCCCACGACTGCCCAGTATAAAGCTATGTACTAAGCCATGACTAACCAACACAAAGAGTGTGGAAATGACATAATGTGCCCTTTTACCGAACTTATACTCAACTGTTAACATCCTTTACCCGTTTTCAAAGAGCAATAAAATGGAACTAAAGGGCGGCACGGTGGCGTGGTTGGTTAAGCGCTGTCGCCTCACAGCAAGTAAGGCCTGGGTTCGATTCCCTGGACGGGCAACCAGCGTCCTCTCTCTGTAGAGTTTGCATGTTCTCCCCATGTCTGTGTGGGTTTCCTCTCACAGTCCAAAGACATGCAGGCAGGGCCAATTGGACATGCTACGTTGCCCCTAGGTGTGATTGTGTATGTCTGTCTGCCCTGCGATGGACTGGCAACCTGTACAGGGTGTATCCTGCCTTCCACCCGATGACCACTGGGATAGGCTCAAGCCCACCACGCCCACCCCCCGTGACCCTGAGGGAGAAGCGGCTTAGAAAATATGTGTGTTCAACTAAACTAAGCAGTTTTTCCTTCAGTGATGTCAATTTTAATAGAATCGTGTTTGATTTATAAAAAAGGAGCAAACTGGTTTTTGGTCTCGGTGGGTGAGAAAGCAAGTCGACATTCATAAAAGCTTTTTTTAATAGTTTGTTTTGGGTGTAAATAAAAATGTTTATAGTGTCGGTTATGCAGGACTGTTTGATATGAAGACATCTGCAGCTACACTGTATGTTTTATCTTGGCACAACTGTATGTAACAACTGACCTACACGATTCAGACGCAGCAGAGAGAGCTAAGGTTGAAAAATCAGCACTCCTTTAGGCAAGTATGATAATAAAAGTCAGCTGAGTGATGGAAAGTATAAGACATATTCACCCCCATCTCCATCGATGAAACAGCCCCCAAAGAGTCGGGCACAACCTGAGGAACCAGGTCACGGGGATCCAGCCGACTGACGTAGCGCTCAAACATCTCAGTCTCAGGCCGCAGCGCTGCATTGGAGAGTCTGCAAGACGGAAAATCACAACAAATATAGAAAAATACGTGAAAACGGCACACGCCCAACAAAAGACATCGCCTTCGCTCTGGCAGCTTCAGGAGCACTGCAGCTCACACTTTTCCAGCCACTTCGATTCAAATTTGGGAGAGTCTTGGAGGAGGACAGATCATGTGCAATGCTGAACAGCCAGGAGTTCACTATTTATTTGGAGGGCTGTTCGTCTTTTCTTTGCTGTGTTTGGAGCACGTCTGGGTTCTGGGGCCCCAGGTCAGAGCTGGTCCACAGTTTTTCTGTGAATACTCAAAAAATCATCCTGGTTCCTCAGCAGTCTGTTAGCCAGATGTTTTACTTAAATAATAATTAGTTAAATGTTACAAGGCGAGGCAAGTTATTTATATAGCACACTTCACACACACGTCAATTCAATAAAGAACACCAAAAGGAACAATAAACACAAAGTGCTTAAGTGTAAAAAAAAAATTATAATAAAAAAGTGGCAATAGCTTAAAAAATGATAAAACAGGTGATTAAAAGCAAGCTGCTGCTCTCGGAACAAAATCTTGTATCTCATTTTACTTTTAATCTAAGCCAACGGGACCAGACTTTTTTGCAAAGAGCAACAAGCATTTGCAGATTAGATGGATTGATAGGTGGATGTATGTATGTATGTATGTATGGATGGATGTATGTGTGTATATATATATGTATGTATGTATGTATGTATGGATGGACGGATGGATGGATGGATGTGTGTATATATGTATGTATGTATGTATTTATGTGTGTATATATATATGTATGGTTGGATGGATGTTTGTATGCATATATGGACGTGTGTATGTATGTATGGACATATGTATGTACAGATAGATGTATTTATGTATGTATGAATTTTGTGTGTATGTATGGGTGGATGGATTTATTATGCCATGTCTAATACAGCAGCACAAAGAGCAAAACAAGATATATACACAGATGCATAAGTAAAAAAGTAAAGCTATATAATAAAACATACTAAAACAACTATAAAAAATAACGTGCAGCACAAAAATAAGTAATATCGCATAAATATCATGCAAAGTTGCCCTGTCCACGGAATGAACCAAGTGACTAAGCACAGTAAACAATAACGTATGTTAATATTTTTGCAGCATGACTTATCAAAGGTAAAGTGTAGCAAGAATTAAATGATTAAACTCTCAGAACTACATGAAAATAGAACTGGTTTTATCTCAGATCTCCTGCCAGTTTGTTCCAGTTGTGGCAGCATAAGAACCTTTTTGGGTTAAATGACCATTTCAGATGCCCTCTTGGTATCAGCTGATGTTATTTTGATTGATTTTTGGACAAACTGTGACCTGGTTATTGATCAGATTGTCTGCCTTTAGTAAAAGGCCACAGCTGATCAGGAGGTGACGCTGCTGATGCTACAGTTATGCCGGATTAACTCACCTCTGTTAGTTTAAAGCAGCCTGACTCTGAACCCTCCACATAAACGTGAGCTTAGCGGTATTTCTCGCGTTTCTTACCTCAGCTTTTCCGCCAGTTCAACGATTTGTTTTATATCATCGTCTGTAACGTGGCCGTCGTCCGTGGCCGCCATGGTTGCTATGGTAAACACTGCCGTCGTCAAGGAGGGAGACTCCAAAGAAAGAGGACGGCAGGGAAACGCTTTGAATTCTGCTAAACTGGTGATGCAGCCCTGAAAATGTGTTGCAGGAAACACATGCAGGCCCTAGGTGTATATTACTAATACAGTACTGTGAGAAAGTTTTAGGCATCTAAGCTAACTTTATTAGGCCACTTTATTAGGTATTTATTAGGTGCTCAATTGCTTGTTAACACAAATAGCTAATCAGCCAATCACACGGCTGCAACTCAGTGCATTTAGGCATGTAGAGGTGGTCAAGACAACTTGCTGAAGTGCAGACCGAGCATCAGAACGGGGAAGAAAGGGGATTTAAGTGTCTTTGAACGTGGCGTGGTTGTTGGTGTCAGACGGGCTGGTCTGAGTATTTCAGAAACTGCTGATCTACTGGGATTTTCACACACAACCATCTCTAGGGTTTACAGAGAACGGTCCGAAAAAGAGGAAACATCCAGTGAACGGTCAGTTGTGTGGACGAAAACGCCTTGTTGATGTGAGAGGTCAGAGGAGAGGAACTCAAATAACCAACCAAAGTCTCTGAGGAACGTTTCCAACACCTTGTTGAAAGTATGCCACGAAGAATTAAAGCAGTTCTGAAGGCAAAAGGGGGTCCAACCTTTTACTAGCTTGTACCTAATAAAGTGGCTGTTGAGTGTAGTTTGGCTCACTTCCACCCACAGCGTTGACTGAAACCAAACTCCTGGATGCTCTCCTACTCAGGGGTTACTCAGGGTGAGAGGCGCCGGGTGGGTGTGGGGAGATTCTCCAGCTGGCGGCCGTGCAGTTGGAGTTTGTCCCGGTGGATGAGAGGGTCACCTCAATGTGAATTCAAATCGCAGAGAGGAAAACTCTGACTGTTTTCTGTGCTTATGCACCAAACAACAAGTCAGAGTATTCAGTCTTCTTGGAGCGGGTGGGTGGGGTTCTAGAAAGGGTCCCACCTATAAACTCCATAGTCTTACTGGCAGACTTCAGTACTCATGTTGGTAATGACTGGGAGACCTGGGGAGGCGTGATTGGGAAGAACGGCCTGCCTGATCTTATCCCAAATGGTGAATTGTTATTGGACTTCTGTGCCAGGCATGGATTGTCCATAACACCAAGTTCGAACACAAGGATGTTCATAAATGTACATGGTACCAGAGCTCCTTGGGTCAGAGGTCAATGATCGACTTTGTTGTTGTTTCATCTGACTTGGGACCGTATGTTCTGGACACTCAGGTGAAGAGAGGTGCTGAGCTGTCAACTGATCACCATCTGGATCAGATGGCAGGGAAGACTGATGGTCAGACCCGGTAGGCCCAAGCGAATAGTGAGCATGTGCTGGGAACGACTGTCGGAGCCCCTGTTCGGAATTATTTCAACTCCCACCTCCGGGAGAGCTTTTTTGAATGGACCCTGTTCAAAACTTCCATTGTGGAAGCTGCCAGGCATAACTGTGGCCAAAAGCTTGTGGGTGCCTGTCGGGGTGGTAACCCAAGAACCCCCTGGTGGAAACCAGTGGTGAGGGAGGCCGTCAAGCTGAACAAAGAGGCCTTTAGGGATTGGATGGCCCGAAGGACTCCCGAATCAGCAGAGAGGTACCGACAGGTGAAAAAGGTGACAGCCGCAACGGTGGCAGAAGCAAAATCCAGGGCATGGGAGGAGTTTGGTGAAGCCATGAATAAAGAATGGACCTTGGGAACAGTGCCCTTGGACTGGCAGAACGGGCTGGTGGTCCCTATATTTAAAAAAGAGGACCAGAGGGTGTGTGCCAACTATCGGGGTTTCAAACTGCTCAGCCTCCTTAGGAAAGTCTATGCAAAGGTTGACCAGTAGTTGAACCTCAGATTGAGGAGGAACAATGCAGATTCTGTCCTGGCCGTGGTACAACAGACCAACTTTTCACCTTCTCATGGATTGTTGAGAGGGCATGGGAATTTCCCCATTGTGGGACTAAGAAGGTCGCTTAATCTTAATCTCACTGTTTTCACTGTTATGACTGCACCTCAGTGAGGAAAACCAGTGTAAAGTATTGCACACAGGAAATTTAAAATAGATTGTGTTCTGACATAAATTCAGCATTTCGTTACTAAAGTGCAAATCCTAATGCACCAAAACCTCCGTAAACAGGTCAAACTACATGAAAACAATATAATAAAAGTTTTGTTTTTCTTTTTGGAGCGAATTCTGCATAACACTACAGAATAATAATGTCATGTGCATTTTTCACATTTTTCTCTGTAGTAATCAATTTTCAATTTGCCACAAATTCCTCTGCAAACTTTTGGCTTTGAAAAATGCCATTGAGAAGCGTTCTTGAACATCCTTTGTCTTTTACATTTATGGCATTTGGCTGATGCTCTTATTCAGAGCGACTTACAATTTGATCATTTTACCCAGGTAGGCCAAGGTGATAGATAGATAGATAGATAGATAGATAGATAGATAGATAGATAGATAGATAGATAGATAGATAGATAGATAGATAGATAGATAGATAGATAGATAGATAGATAGATAGATAGATAGATAGATAAACTAACAGATAGATAGATAGATAGATAGATAGATAGATAGATAGATAGATAGATAGATAGATAAACTAACAGACAGACAGTTAGATAGATAGATAGATAGATAGATAGATAGATAGATAGATAGATAGATAGATACTTTATTGATCCCAAAGGAAATTTAGGCATCCAGCAGCAACAACACAATACAGTAGGAAACATATTCAACATCTATCAAACACAGAACAATAGAAAATATATAAGGGTATAGAAACTTTCTGTACAAGGTAAAGAACTTTCTGTAGATGGAGCAGTGCAGTAGATTTTTCTAACGGCCAATAAATAAATTCACAGAGCAAAGTGCAAGGTGCAACCGACATTGGTTATAAAAGTTATAAGAGTGACTGATGTGCCATAGAATTATTAATATGTACATGTAAAAAATATAGTTCTGTAAAGTGAATATGTGGATATATGAATACCACACCCTGAGTAAATGTACGTGAGTGTAAGAGAGGTTGGGGAAGTGTAATTGTGAATAAATAATTAAGCGGTTGAGTAGTTGAATAATGTCCATGTAGTGCGACTGGGTTAGACTCAGTCAGCAGCAGCATCCCGTCCCCGATGAGAGGAATTGAAGAGTCTGAAGGCTCTCGGAATGAATGATCTTCTGAGTCTGTCCGTTGTGCAGCTCTGTGACAGCAGCCTGCCACTGAACACACTCCTCTGCTTCATGATGATGGTGTGAAGTGGGTGACTATCATTGTTCATGATAGAAAGCAGTTTATCCAAAGTCCTCCTATCTGCTATTGTAACCAGAGAGTCCAGCTCCACTCCCACCACTGCCCCGGCCCTCCTGACCAGCTTGTCCAGCCTTGATGCAGCTCTTCTGTTCATGTTGCCTCCCCAGCAAACCACAGCGTAGAAGAGAATGCTGGCCACGATTGAGTGGTAGAACATCTGCAGAAGCTTCAGCTGCAGAAGGTGTTAGGAGTCTTGCCCAAGGACCCTTATTGGTATAGTGTAGGGTGTTTGCCCAGGTGGGGGATTGAACCCCAGTCTACAGTGTAGAAGGCAGAGGTGTTGCCCACTACACTAACCAACCACTTTTAACTTTACCCCTGTGGTCTGGCTGTGTTCTGATTGGTCTGCTGGAGTTCTGCTTTCTCGTAAACTAGCTAGATCATTCTAAGTACACTGGCTGGCCAGTCCACCAGCAATTAGTACAATTAAGGGGCCTATATCATTAAAAACTGAAAACTGTGATGTACATTCTTTTTAAATAATAGACCTCAGCGCAGATCACATCAGACTGAAAATCAGAGTTTTGACCTCACTCTTTTTGAGATGACACAGAAACCAACACAGTTACATCATCCTATTCCTATAATATATATATATTAGTTTCTTTAGAAGTGTGTGTGTGTGTGTTGTGCTGGTCTGAGTAGATCAGACACAGCAGTGCTGCTGGAGGTTTTTAAACAATGTGTCCACTCACTGTCCACTCTATTAGACACTCCTACATTATCAGTCCACCTTGTAGATGTAAAGTCAGAGGCGACAGCTCATCTGCTGCTGCACAGTTTGTGGTGGTCATCCTCTAGTCCTTCATCAGTGGTCACAGGACGCTGTTGGCTGGATAATTTTGGTTGGTGGACTGTTCTCAGTCCAGCAGCGACACTGAGGTGTTTAAAAACTCCAGCAGCACTGATCCGCTCACACCAGCACCACGTCAGTGTTACTACAGAGCTGAGAATGATCCACCACCTGAATGGTACCTGCTCTGTGAGGGTCCATGGGGGTCCTGACCACTGAAGAACCGGGTAACAGAGTATCAGAGAAACAGGTGTAATGTAAAACTGTAATGTATTCTGAATACTGCGTTTTACAACGTAACTCTAGCCATGTTTCTGAGTGCTCACTCTGTAGGGTGTAGGGAGCAGGGCGCAAGCGCTCTCACGTCTGAATGAAACGCACCCTAAAAATACTAAGATGGGTGGCAGCGCTTTCCAGTGCGCATGCGCAATACGGGCTTTTGAGACTATTTCCTAGTACACAGCCGCTTGTGCTCTTCCAGGTTACAACCCGTTTCCCTGCGGAGCGGAGCAGAACCGGGCAGGGGGCGTTCCTCGAGAAAGAAAGCCAGAAAAACACGAGCAGGAGGCTCTGCATGGGACTGCAAAGGGTCTGCACGACTCTCCCCCTCCCTCGGTGTGGTAGAGACAGAGAGCAGGCCAGCTAACAGCAGCGGTCTGCACTCCTCCTCCTCCTCCTCCTCCTCTCCAGCCAGCTGGACCGAACAGAGGAGCCTAACGCTGCTACACGCCAGCCTCACTACTTCTGCTCTGTCCTCGGAGCTGCTGGTGGGATTTCTCGCTGGATCTCCTCAGTTAGGATCTGGGATTTGAAGCGGATTGGGGGTGGGGGGGTTTACCCGACAGTAATTTAACCAGAGAAACCCCCCCGCCTGCCTCCTGCCTCCTGCTCCGGGTCCGGCTTCATCATCAGAGGCGCTTTCAGCTGATTTTTTTTTATCTGGACTTGCTCGTTCAGCGTTTGGTGGCCAGTCTCTGCGCTCTCTGCCTCCATCTCGGTCCTCTTCTGCGTTTTCCTCGGATCCTCGGTCTTGGCAGTAGCCGCTGCACCGTTAGCCCCGCTCTCTCCCGGAGCCCCGCCATGCCCGGCCCGGTGGCCGGCAGTAAAGCCCGAGTTTACGCCGACGTGAACACCCTGAAGAGCCGGGAGTACTGGGACTATGAGGCTCATGTGCCCTCCTGGAGGTGAGAGACCGAACTGGAAGAGAGAAAATCCTGATTGCGTTGTTTTATTTCTCCATGCTAGTGTTACGCCCCCCAGTCCATCCCCCCGTATTACAGCCCACCACAGCGAAGGGGCTATAGCAGCCCACCACAGCGAAGGGGCTATAGCAGCCCACCACAGCGAAGGGGCTATAACAGCCCACCACAGCGAAGGGGCTATAACAGCCTGTTTAAGAAGGGGGATCATCTATCTGACTATCAAACTGTCTGTTTATCCACCTGTCTATTTGTTTATCTGCCTATTTGTCTATTCATCTGTTTATCTGTTTGTATCTATCTGTCCATCTCTGTTTATCTATCTATCTGTCTGTCTGTCTGTTTCTCTCTATCAATCTTATCTACCTATCCATGTGTCTGTCTGTCTGTCTGTCTGTCTGTCTGCCTGTGTAGTCATTTGTAGGTCAGTATCTGTCTGACTGTCTCTGAATTCATCTGTATGTCAGTATCTATCTATCCATCTATCCATCCATGTATCTGTCTATCTGCCTGTCTGTCAAGCTGTCTATCCATTTCTGTCTGTCTGTCTGACTGTGTCTGTTTGTATGCCATCTCCATCCATCTGTCTGTGTCTGTCTATATATCTACTTACCTATGTATATGAACTTATCTGTATGTCTGACTCTATATATAATCTATGTATATCTCTGTCTGTCTGCCCATCCATCCTTCCATCCATCCATCCATCCATCCATCCATCCATCTTATCTATCTATCTATCTATCTATCTATCTATCTATCTATCTATCTATCTATCTATCTATCTATCTATCTATCTATCTAACCACAGTTTTGGTTCTCCCACCTATTTGACCCTAATGAAGGCCTTATCGAAAACCCAGATAGGTGTTTCTTCATGTATGCTGAGCTCCTCAGGCTATGATCCACGTTCTGAGTTTACAGGCAGCAGTTTCAGTCCATCCATCAGTAGAAGTAGCAGACAAATCAATGACTCAAGCAGTGATGACCCCACATTTAACTGTTGAGGTTTGGTGCCTCTCCCTCTGCCTCCACGCTCGTTCACGCACTGAAGAGGTCGGTCTGTAGTCCAGTTTCTCTCCTCCAGTGTTGTCGTTCACCTGCACTGCACAGGTTCAGCTTTCCTGATCCTCCTGAGACACATCGTTAGAAACCAACCACGCTCTCCTGGAGCAGATTCCAGTGTGGGAGCAAGGAAACACTGACCCTTACAGCGAAGGTCCCGTCAGATGCGAAGGGTCACACACGGTCAAAGGGCATGTTTTTGTCTGTTTTTTTTAAATGGAAATCATTTAGGAAGCCTGTTGTGCACAGTAACTGTTTGTGTGCTGAATTTAACATATTGGAAATTTCTGTTTTGCTTTTATTTTAAGCCGATATGTTAATTTCAACAAATAAGTAGATGCACATCGCTAAAATATGCAGGACAAGGCTAGATTTCCCTTGCTTCTCTCTGCAGGGCTGGAGCTTGAAACATCACTCCCAGCTTCAGACAGTCTGTGGGCTGTGACGTCTAGTACAATTTAAGTTTTTAACCACTTTTATATGTTAATAATAATTATTGTTTACTAACTTCCAAAGCATAGTTAGAAATAGCAATATTTTCAGATGTTTTTAATATATTTTTTTCTGCAACAGCAGGCAGCTATTTAGGGATGCAGCATCACTTTTAGGGCTAATTCTGA
Organism: Pygocentrus nattereri; assembly: GCF_015220715.1. Taxonomy (NCBI): domain Eukaryota; kingdom Metazoa; phylum Chordata; class Actinopteri; order Characiformes; family Serrasalmidae; genus Pygocentrus; species Pygocentrus nattereri. Next base: position 3,797,703 of record NC_051218.1, read on the forward strand.
TTTCTTTCCCACCAGTTTTTTCTTATTGGACAATTTTTACTATTTTTTTTTTAACTCAAAGCTCAAAGGTTAATTTAATAAAACAGTTTTATTTAAATTCCCACTTAAATGAAAAATCAGTTGCCTGTTTAAATGACATGAAGCTTATAAAAGTACATTGAAAGTAAGACACAAATGCCTACACGTATATATGGTTTTTAGAGGAAAGCATTGACTGTGCAGGAAAGTTTTCAGCATCAGCACTGACATCAGGAAAGAAACCGGCTGTTAGGCCTCACAGTGGAATGATCTTTTTATAGTGATGTCTTGTCAGATGATCTCCTGTGAGCTGCGATTAACACTTGAAATATGAGGCGTTCTGATGTTTTCTGCCTTCCTACTAATTCTTTTGAACCCTGTGAAATCACTGAGCACACGGAGTCGCGTGGAAGTCACTGTACACGTGGACCTGCAGCGCAGTGGATTCATATTACTGAAAACAGCGGTTCCAGACTTTTGAGCGGTAGCGTAGCTCGTTCCTGCGACGTTCGTGGAATGTGATCCTTCTACACCGAGGTTTTGTTTACGCTGCTGTTGTCTGTCTCGCAGACATCCGGTTTGAGTGACGGGCAGAAGACTTCAGCAGTGGGGTTTGGTATGACGGGCTTTTGCATTATGAGCGTCACTGCTTTGTGTAGCGTTTGTGTGTATGTGCTGCACGTTTCACGTTCTGCAGCGGGATCGATGGCGTGTAATGGAGCTGAAGGAAGAGCGGACATGGATGGATGGATGGAGGCAGCATGTAACTGCTGTGCTGTTGCATGTGTAACACTCACAAGGCCTCATCTGGCCACTTCTGGAAACCCTTAAAGGAATAATCTTCTAAGCTGCTTCTCCTTCTGGGTTGCGGGGGATGCTGGAGCCTATCCCGAGGACCCGAATGCATATTGGGCCACAACAAATCAAGGATGTGGCCCACCAGTGGGCCGGACAAATTTTACTGACTGGGTAGCTGTCTGCCTTCCAAACAGCCCCAGAAAATCCACCCCAGAGCAGTTGTAGTTATTCAAATGTTTCTTCCACGATCAAGCTACATCATTAGAAATGGGTTATTCTAATCTTTAGACAGAAGAACCTCGCAAACGAGTCTTGGCCGATCAACAACGTTTGGAATAAGGAGGGAAATTGTGTACATTTGTTTTTTATTCCCAAAAAAGTACGTTGAGATTTTTGTGTCTGACAGTAGATGTGAGTAAATTAGCCACCAATAAAAAAAAGGAAAGGGATTCTTGCTCTAAATTGCACATCTCTAGTAAGAGTGGGTGAAATGAATTGCAGTGTGGTTGGACAGGCTGGGTGGGTCATTTGGATGCACTAGAACGACAGAATGGTGGCTCTGACCTCCGTTATTATGGTCAGGCAGCGGTCTGTCAGGCAGCGGACTGGCAACTAAAATGCTGCGTTTGGTTGTGCGTGTTGGTGGAAGTGTCGCTCACTCGCTGGCTCAGTGACTTAAAGACGGGTTTGGCCTCTTTGCAGACGGACGGATGCAGGTGCTTCTTGTGTGTGGAGTGATGAGGCTTTTGAGAACGGCTGCCCAAAACTGGCAGCTTGCTGCTGCTGGTGCTGCTGATGTTATTGTTGTTTTTGTTTTTGTTGTTATCTTGTCTCTTTCTCTCCTGCAGCAACCAGGAGGACTACCAGCTGGTGCGCAAGCTCGGCCGGGGGAAGTACAGCGAGGTGTTTGAGGCGATAAACGTCAACAACAACGAGAAAGTGGTGGTGAAGATCCTGAAGGTGAGGATCACCTACAGCCTGCACACCATGTTAATGATTGCGTTGGAGAGTCGTTAGTCGGGTGAGGTTAAAGGGGAATCACACTGATCTTTCAAAATTTCTGCAAAGCTCAAATGTCGAGGTGTAAACGTCATTCAGAGTGGTTTGATGTGAAATGGTGGATTTTGGTCTACGTTCACGTTAGCAGGTTGAAGTGGCGTAAATCCGATTTTTAAATTTTTTGCCCTGACGTGACTCGGATCTGATGTTTTCAGGGCTGTGTGGACGCAAATCTGATATGCTCAGATCAGACCTGGCTTTCATATGTGGTTCTAGATCGGATAAGTATCCGATTCGTGGCCGTGTGACCTTAATGTGACGCTCAGTTCAGAATTCATGTGCGTTTTTTTTCGCTGCGCGTGCCCCATCATTCAGCGTTACCATGGCAACAGCGCCGAACAGACGTTAAAGCCTGTAAACGGTGGAAAAGCAGCTCATCTCACCTTTTTCTCCTCCGTCTGGCTCTAATAAAGAAGCTGAGAGCTGATCAGAGTTAATGATCTTCTCAGCGAAGCTCGTTCTGCTCGTTAGTTTGTGCTGATGATGCAGTGATTCAGTCACGTGACGTTACTGAGTAGGAGGAGCTCATGAGGGTCATTTCAGGAGCCGGTTCATCACATTAATGACAGATTTGAGTCTCTTACCTAAACCAGTGTGAACCGTCGTGTCAGAGAGTTCGGATTTGAGCAAAATATCGGATTTTGAGCAACGCGGCCTGTAATGTGAACGTAGCTTTATAGACTCTATAGATTTCTTTACAGTGGTGCAGATATGAACCAACTGGTCGAGATGTCTACCATGCAAATATTATTTTGTTGATAACATTTTGTTTTCGTGAAGTTTTCTTTGGTGGCTATTTTGCTTCACAATGCCCTATTTGTACCTCTCTGGCATGAATGTATTTTAGGCTCGGACTTTCTCATCCTTTTCATAAAACAATGACTCGGGCGTCAGGCAGCTTATTAACTATTAATATAATGTAATATTTTTCTGTGAGGGAGTGGCATTAAACTCTTCAGACGTCTGGTTCCTATCACCACCACTGGGAACAGAGCAGTTCACACCGCACCTTTCTGAATGATTTTACTAAACCGTATAAATATGGTGAAACTTTAAAAAATTGGAGGAACTCCCCTTTAAAGATTGAGGGGAGATTAAAGATGTGCGTGTGTGTGTTTGTGCGCGTGCGTGTGTTTTTATGAATTTTTAACTTAAGTCTGTTGATTTATGAGCTTTATCTGTGAAGCACTCCCCTCATGACCAGTCAGGGCTCAGGTCTGGCTGAGCTCTGGTTCAGTGCAGCTGATAATGTGGCACGCTATTCATGATTGGATTAAGTCTGAAAATGTGGTGCTTAAATCCAGTTTGGGATACTTTTAAAAAGGAAGAATTCCAGGTGAAGGTGGTTTATTTAGAAGTTCAGTTCGGTTCAGTGTGACTTGGGCGCCCCGGTTCAAATGACGCATTCTGTTGAATTTAATGCATTGCTGTAGCTTGTGGTGGCGGGACCTCTAATGTGCCCTGTGCAAATATTTTATTCGATTAAAAAATTCGATTTTATGTTTATTATTTTCCCAGCATGTTAAACTTAGCAAATAAATAGAAATTGTGCCGAAAATGTCGCTGTAAATGTTTAAGTGTGTCCTCTGTAGAGGATGTGGTAACTTGTTTTGTTGATTTTCTCAGTGAAAACATGTCATTTGATGGGGTGTCCGAACTTTTATTTTAATATACATTGATATACGTTGATGTACAAAGATTTGAATTTAAGTCTTTTTGAACCATTGTATTTAAAAATATGTAAAATATCGCTGTTGTCAGAACAAAACCTCGTATCTCCAAAATAGTAACTTTACAGGAGAAGGAAAAAAACTATTTACTTTTAATGTAAGTCAATGGAACCAGAATTTTGGGCCGTTTCTTTATTAGGTCCGTTCATCATGAGATTTTGTCGCAATGGAAAGGGTAACAGGCATTTTCAAGTTATGTAAAAAAAACTAAAAAATGGAGATACAAGGTTTTCTGCAGTGATATATTAAATATATATAAATAAAATAAATAAATAATAATGATTATTGTTCCAACAGTGCAGTGAACACATCCTGTCTTACTTAGTATGGTTACATATTGCTGTTGAAAGATTTTTTACTAATTTTTAACTAATGATATTGGGGCAGTTGTGGGCTGGAGGTTAGGGGCCCAGCCCTGTGACCGGAAGGTCGCTGGTTTGATCCCCAGAGCCGACAGTCCATGACTGAGGTGTCCTTGAGCAAGACACCTAACCCCCAACTGCTGCCCGGGCGCTGCGGATAGGGCTGCCCACCCTTCCAGGCAAGTGTGCCCACTGCCCCCTAGTGTGTGTGTTCACTAGTGTGTATGTGGTGTTTCACTGCACGGATGGGTTAAATGCGGAGGTGGGATTTCCCCGTTTGTGGGACTAATAAGGGTCTCTTAATAATAAAAATATTCATTTTTATGTGACCATTTTCCAAGCTCTATCCATCAGAATGAAATGGGCTGCTTTTCTTACTGCGCCCTTAGGAGTGATGGATGTAAATGAGCTCTGTTATGATTGGTTGGCCTGTGTGATGCCTCATGCAGAGCTGTCCAAGCTGAAACACCTCTTCAGCCTGAATGGGCAGAGTTAAACTACTGTAGGCTGAATAGGGAGATATAGATACATATGTATGTTTTGGTGACATCACAAAAACGGTGAACTTCAAATGGGCTGCTTTGCAGCTTATTGCTACTAATTAGTTTATTTTCTGTGTATGATATATGTCGCTTTTGTCCTCGCTCTCTTGCTGTAGCCTGTCAAGAAGAAGAAGATCAAGCGAGAAATAAAGATTCTGGAGAACCTGCGAGGGGGAACCAACATCATCCGGCTGGTGGACACTGTGAAGGACCCAGTGGTATGTGTTTCTGCGGCTCTGTGTTTTGGTTCCTCTCTGGTGGTCCTGTTCTCCGCTGGCTGCAAATGCTGCCACCTAAGTGACTCGACCAATCAGAGTGCTTCAGTTTCCTTCAGGAGGAGCTGATTCGCTTTGTGTGAAAAGGGGCTTCTCTTCTGGGCGGCTGAACGAAACCACGGGAGTTAAATGAGCCTTTCTGCCTCAGAGCTGCAGCTGGGAATCTGAGGCTGATTTAAGGCAGGAAGCAGTTAGGCTGGGTTTCTGTGGCACAGCTGCACTGAATTAACCTTAGAAATTACAAGTGTGTGTGCCGCTCCTATCTGAAGTGTAGACACCTAGCTTTTCCAAACGTTTGGAAGAAATGAAGACGTTTTGTTTTCAGCACATTGTTGTGCTTTTATGTACCAAAAATGATCAGAATGAATTTTTATGCAGCTTTTCTTTTTTCCTTTTGAACTTGAACAGGCTGCTTTTGTTACTGTGCCTTTAAGACTTATATACACCGATCAGGCATAACATTAAGACCTTGTTACTGCAGCGCTGAGAACGATCCACCACCCGAATAGTACCTGCTCTGTGAGGGTCCATGGGGGTCCTGACCACTGAAGAACAGGGTAACAGAGTATCAGAGAAACAGATGGACTACAGTCTGTAACTGTAGAACTACAGAGTGCAGCTATACAGTCAGTGGAGCTGATAAAGTGGACAATGAGCGTAGAAACAAGGAGGTGGTCAGAATGTTATGCCTGATCTTGTGTGTGTGTGTGTGTGTGTGTGTGTGTGTGTGTGTGTGTGTGTGTGTGTGTGTGTGTGTGTATATGTATATATATATATATATATATATATATATATATATATATATATATATATATATATATATGGCTGTTTTTATAGCTTAATTTTCATACAGGGACTGAACAGGTTTGGAGTGAACACTAACTTATTAAATAATATACTGTGCTGATCTGTTTACAGTCAATGATCTGAGATTTGACCACTTTTCGCTCTGGACTGTTAAAGCCTGATGTCTGAACTTCATTCTCAGTGTTCTGCAGCTTTCTCAGTCAGTTTCGTACAGCTCGTCATTCTGAACACAAACATTCCTACGTTTTACTGCTTTTACTGAGCTGAAACCTATAAAGTTGTGGAGTAACAGATCTTATCAGAATTGGTTTATGTGCTTATTTGCAACAAACTTTAAAATTACAGAAAGTAAATGTTCCAGACTTTTGAAATCATTTTGTGTATATAATATATAATTCTCTCTCTCTCTCTCTCTCTCTCTCTCTCTCTCTCTCTCTCTCTCTCTCTCTCTCTCTCTCTCTCTCTCTCTCTCTCTCTCTCTCTCTCTCTCTCTGCAGTCTCGAACGCCCGCGCTTGTCTTTGAGTGCATCAATAACACTGATTTTAAGGTAGACACACTTTCACAATAACACTTTTTTTTTTTTTTTTTTTTTTTTTTTTAAATATATAAACACTGTTTAAAAAAAACCCAAAATGTTGTTTTTCTCGTTCTGGGCAACACCGTCTGTACAGTAGTGTGAACAGTATTGGTGACACACACCAGTATTGATTTATTTTTTTATTTTTAGTGGTATTGATAGAACAAACTTGGTTTACTGTATTGTATGTCATTTAATGGGTGCTTCAGACTGAAAGAGCAGCTGTAGTAGAGTGTGTGTGTGTGTGTGTGTGTGTGTGTGTGTGTGTGTGTGTGTACTATATATATTTTTTTTCTCATTACATTTCATTCAACACACTTGTGCACAATTACTGTTTATTTGCTAAAGTGCACATTTTATGTTTTGCTTTAAATCTAATGTGTACATAGAAATCGGGAACTAATATTTGCAGAAAAAATGCAAATTTACTTTCTCTTCAAAATCAGCAACAAATAAATAGATTTCCTTTTTGGAAATGTTCTTTCTGTCTGTTTTTTCTAATTTTAAGAAAAAAGGACAAAGCAGCCGAATCAAAACAAGCCGCGTCATGTTTTATAATGCGTGACTTTATTATAGTATCAGCACTCTGGAAGCATGGGTTCATTAACTTTATCAGCCCTGATACTGAATACCTGATACTGTCATATGTTTGTAGAATGGTATCATATTGAATTTGATCACTTTCGTCCTGCAGATGTTTCTCTGACCGCTGCACTTTTCTCCTCCCTCTTTTTAGGAGCTGTACCAGAAGTTAACAGATTTTGATATACGCTTTTACATGTATGAACTACTAAAGGTAAGAGAGGAGCTTTCCTGCTTTGTGTCTTGAGGCCAGATTCTCCAAACACTTATTACACCCTTAATCCACTAAGACCATCGTATCTCAGCCTTGAGCATAATTGGCTGCTCCAGCGATTCTCAAAACATTTTTGCCACTATGTTGTCATGTCTTCCGTCTTATCTGTGGCGGTGATTATGGAAGAAATGTAGGACCAGAGAAGCTAAAATCCCAGTAAATATAACACGCACTGAAAACGACTTGAAAAGCCATCAAAGCTCATATGAGACGAATAGGAAGAAGAAAATATTGTGGTTATTCACCACTTTTTAAAATGCACAGTTAACAAAGGCCTTTGCAGCAGACGGTGATTAACATAGCAGCTTTTAATAAACAGTATTTTTGAAGAAAGAGAACCTTTTCATTGAACTTCTCCAGACATTATGATCCACCTGTGCCTCATGGAAGTTCCCGACCGTTCTTTTTTTTTTATTTGTGATTTCTGTGTGGAGTCTGCATGTTCTCCCTGTGTCTGCATGGGTTTCTTTCGGGTTCTCCGGTTTCCAAAGTCCAAAGACATGCAGTCAGGCCAACTGGACATGCTACATTGCCCCTGGGTGTGAGTGTGTGAGTGATTGTGTATGTTTGTCTGTCTGTCTGCCCTGCGATGGACTGACAACCTGTCCAGGGTGCATCCTGCCTTACGCCCGAAGACCGCTGGGATAGGCTCCAGCACCCCCCCGCGACCCTGAGGGAAAAGCGGCTTAGTGGATGGATGGATGGATGGATGGATGGATGGATGATATGATATAAATTTTGGTAATTTATGCCAGTGATGCCATCCTCACTTGCTCCCTACTGGCTGTTTGTGACAAGGAAAGCTGTCCGTCATTGGTACAGAGCAAATCAGCTGACGCACATGTTCCCTTTCAGTTTTAAAATTTAAAGCGGTTCTAGGTCAAGAGGTTCAGAAGACCATTAGGTGGACCGTCATTAGTAACTTCCTTGAAGCTTTTAGAATTTGGCCCCTGCGCTATTCGTTCATATATTTATTCATTTATTTACTTATGAAAACTTAACAGCAAAAAAGTAGTTCGATCAGTTTCCTATTTACCTCAGATGTAATGGGCCAAGAGATGCTGGGAGTCCAAATCTAGCTTAAGTTTAGAACTGGAGCCACAACGCTAATGTTGCTAACAAACCCTAGAACTCAGTAGTCACCCAAATAGCCCAAATGTTTTCTGTCAAGAAATACATGACCGACACTTCTCTAAACCCGCTCAAACCACATCCAGCTCTTCAGTTTAGCAGATTTTGACATTGTGCAGACTTGTTGATGTGGTTTAGACCACAGTACGACTTCCAGTGAAGTATAAAAATAAGCAAAACTACAGGCAGACTTTTCAGACAACACCAGGGCTGGTATTCGCGAAGTAGGCCTGGTCTTAGATCAGGATCCTTCAACTGTCACAGATGAAAGCAGACCCTGCTGTTTAAAATGACCACCTCAGTTTAGTTCATTTTTATAGCTCGCAGTAAGTCATACAGTGTCCTAAACCGGGTTTAGACAAGCTTTGATGTCTATTGAGTATGCTCACAGCTCCAGGTCATAGCTGAAGTAGCAAAATTTGGACTGCAAAAATTTCTTTTTTTGATGAACTGTTCCTCTAACTGAGCAGTGATGAGCCATGCAGAGCCGTTCTGGGATTACAGAATAACTTACTGGATGAAGATAAACATGGAGCATTTAGACTTAAAACATGTGGCAAAAATGTGTATTATATATGTGTGTATGTGTATGTAAATATGTATAGTATGTGTATTTTTATATATATATATATATATATATATATATATATATATATATATATATATATATATATATATATATATATATATATATATATTATATAATTTTGAGCCTGAGTTACTCTGAGCTGAGTAATCCCTACAGCTGTTTTGTGTGTGTTTAAGAAGTTTAAAGTGTGTGTATGTGTGTCTCAGGCCCTGGACTACTGCCACAGTATGGGTATCATGCACCGTGATGTGAAGCCCCACAACGTGATGATTGACCACCAGCTGAGGAAGGTTCGGTCATTAGCTGTTTGACACCAATACAGATGTGGCACAATGCTCTGTCAGACACATTATTTTTATCTTTTTTTTTGGTTGGAGGCAGTTTATTAATGTATTCTTGGTTGTAGTCAGTACTTCTTCCCCCCATATTAGCCAGGCGTTTAGTTAGATGTGTTAGCTCGATGTTTTCTGTGCCAAAGTTCAGCTGTTAAAATAAGATCATGATGTTTACTGTCCATCAGGTGGCAGTATGGAGCCAAATCTTTGTTTCATGAACTTTTCTGGCAGTGCTTTCTGTAATACGGGTACCTTACCCTGTGTGCATGTGTGTGAGAGCAGCTGAGACTGATAGATTGGGGTCTGGCCGAGTTCTACCACCCTGCGCAAGAATACAACGTCAGAGTGGCGTCCCGCTACTTCAAGGGTCCAGAACTGCTGGTGGATTACCAGGTCAGGTCTGCATGGATAATCTGACAGGTTTTAGGAGAATTCCACTGTTTTTTTTTTTTTTGTTTTTTTTTCTTCAGATTTCTGAGTAATTATTCATTATGGTGTAAACAGTCAGTCACAGTGGTTTGATGTGAAATATTTCAGTGTAGAAAAACTTACAGACTCAGATTTCTTTATTGCGCTGATGATGGGAACCAAATTTATTTGTGTAGCACTTTTTACAACAGATGTTGTCACAAAGCAGCTTCACAGAATTCCAGAAAAGGCAGAGATTTAATATGAGTGTAAAACCCCCTGGTGAGCAAGCCGGGAGCAACAGTGGCAAGGAGAACCTCCCTCAGAGCCGAGGAAGAAACCTTGGGGGAGGAACCAAGGCCCACAAGGGGGGACCCACCCTCCTCTGGTCAAACTACCTACAGAGTTATTATACTACTAATATTAATAGCAGTAGTATTAGTAGTAATAATAGCTGGGAGTCTATGAGAACATCAGTATAGGGTGGGCAGCTAGTCCAAGGCAGGTGGCAGTAGCTGGGGCGTGGGCAGCTGGTCTGAAGTGGGTAGCAGGAGGGCTCGACAGTCAGTCGTCCTTCAGTGTCCGGCCGGACATGTGGGCAGTCATTTACTCTTACAAAAAGGCAGGGAGAGGGAATTAGTTTTGTTCTGTTTGGGTGTAAAACAGGGAATGTGAACATTTCCAGAGTGTGGCTAACGACTCCGGCAGATCTGACTATGACAACCAGGGGTCACGAGTTCCACAACACAAATATAGCCATTATATTTACCACCAGTGAACCTATATACAGTATATCTTCTGTGTTTGTATGTGTTCTGTTTATAATGGTTCAATAATGGTAAACCCAATGCCCTTACGGGTAGTTCCCTGTATGTACCTGTCCACCCTGAATGTATTGGAAAATACCTTTTAGGCAGCATAATTTCATGTATTAACATTCTGTGAAGGAGCCTTTGGAGCCGCTGAGCTCTTCAGACGTCTCTTTCCCATCTCCACCACAGTGAACAGTTCTGACTTAGTAAGTTCCTCTAGAAGAGGGCATTTCACACCGAACCACTCTGAATAATGTTTACATCTCAACCTTTTAGTAATGCTGAAATGTAGAAATTCCATTTAAACTCCAGTAGTGGTCAGTTGCTAAATTGATTTTCTTTACTTTTTTGCTTTATAGTGATAGGAGAAGAAAATGAATATTATTTTGCTTTGCTTGTGTTAACGTCTGTGTTTCTATGTCCACAGTTTATTCTCTGAAATGATTGTCGTACAGTTTCTATCGCCTTTAACATCGAAACATTTATTTTTCAGAAAAGAAATCTGAACCCGAGGTCGTATAAATAAATGTGTATTTGTGGGTTTTTCGCTCTCACAGATGTATGACTACAGTCTAGACATGTGGAGTCTTGGCTGCATGCTGGCCAGTATGATCTTCCAGAAAGAGCCATTCTTTCACGGCCAAGACAATTATGATCAGGTGAGTGACCGACAGCAGCTCCTGCGGGCCATTTGCAGTGAACATGAGTGATATAGACTCTGTTGGCATGCCTTTGTTCTCGTACACCATACTGCCCAGGCAAATTCCTGATATGCTTTCCAATTAAAATGTTTCTGATCCTGATTTTAGAAGAAGTCATTTAATGAGCTTATATTGCTTTCAGTTCACATGTGGTGTAAAATGACTCCAGGTGCCTTCCTATATGGACTGATATGAACATGACATGAGCTCAGTGATGGTAATTATATGGCGTTTTATGGAAGCTAACGTTTTGTTTTTGCTCTAACTGCAGTTGGTCAGGATCGCCAAAGTTCTAGGGACAGACGAGCTTTTCGGCTATTTGCGCAAATACCACATCGAACTGGACCCTCGATTTAAGGACCTGCTGGGCCAGTGAGTACCAACAGGGGGCGCCTTGGGTGCGGTTTCTGTGTTCTTGCAGCTGGGGGGTCAGATGGAGAAGGGCTGAGTCATAGTAAGACTTGGTTTCAGTGTCAGGTTATAGGAGAGCATTATGGGTAACTGTGAACATATAGTGCCAGATGTGAAATGCTTCAGCTGCAAGGATTTAAAGTTGAAACTGCAGGACAGGACAGTCCACTGGTGGGATTCAGGACCACTGGGGTGACTTATTTCCAGTATCTTTGCACTTTTCTATTGTTGCAGTTCCTTCCTGGTTTTTATTGTCTGACATTTTTTCTTTGTCTTGTTTTTTTTCTGTATTATTTATTATTATTATTATTATTATTATTATTATTATTATAGTTGGAATATTGGCTTTTGGTCTTGGGCCAATGCCAACAGAAAATGCTGAAACTGACGTCAGAGGGGGAAAAGTCCAATCTTGTGTCATTACAAGATAAAGTATTATTAAAATTATTGTATTTTTACTATGACTACTGCTATTACTCCTTACAGTGCTGGCTCTCTGCCCCACTCTTGAATGGCCTCTGCACAGTTCATACTAAATCACACCCAGATCTACCCATGATGCCAATATAATAGGCACCCTAAAGCTGAGCTGTGTGGGACACCATAATTCTACATCATATGTGTACTAGGAAAAAAAAACACTAAATTGTGCCGTTTATAATCAGTCCAGGAGACCTGGACTGAACACAGCTGTCCTGTGTGATTGTCCGCCCACTTTTGTGTGGTTTAAACTGGTCTCTTTCTTTTTACTGTAGGCAAACGCGGAAGCGCTGGGAGCAGTTTGTCCAGACGGAAAATCAGCACCTGGTCAGTCCTGAAGCTCTGGACCTTCTGGACAAACTGCTGCGCTACGACCATCAGCAGAGACTGACTGCCACAGAAGCCATGGAGCACCCCTACTTCTGTGAGTTAACACGTCTTAGCTTTGTGTGTTGTGTGTGATTATTTTTGAGTTATTTCTAGGTTTGTGATGCCTACAGATAACATTCAGTGTAACACATTATATACACCACATTATATACACGCACAGTACACAAAAATAAAAGCAGTTAGATTTGAATTCCTTTGTGCTGAACAAAAAAAGCGCATCCCTTACATGGTAGCGTCCATGCAGATGACCGTTGAGCCCACATTACTCAATTCAACGATGGCCACAAATCTAGCTTCCAAGCCAAATACTGTGTCACCAATTTGGGCACATTTTGGCTTTGAGCCAGATGACAATGGATTGCCGGCGAGTTTGGATGAGGCAGTATGCGTCTCAAGAGGAAATACGACCAATCTAAGATCACATCTTAGAGTTAACCATCCTTCTGTGTTTGCCGAACTTGGCAGCTCACACCTGCGTCAGGAGGAGGTACGACCTCAGGTCAGCAGCGGCTCTCCGAGGCCTTTGCGAGAGGAGAGAAGTACCAGCGTGACAGCAACCCGTGGCGAACGCTTACTGACAGGGCACCTCGCTTTTTGGTTGAAGAAATGGTGCCGTTTCACACTGTTGAGAAGCCGGCGTTCAAAGCCGTGCTGCAGGCTTTTATAAACAATATGTACTTCCCGACCGAAAGTACTTGTACAGCCCGAGCCATGGGTTTGTGCAGAGTGTTGGTGACGACTTTCTCGCAGAGCTGGCGACAGAACAAACTGAACTCAACTTGCTAAGCAATGCTTAGTTCTGCTGAGCTGTCCTGAACTTCCACTCCTATCCAATCCTAGCACTGTAACGTGCAAACCTGTCACAACAGACTACAAAATCTATCATTATAAATAAAATAAATAAAAATGTAGATGTAAATAATGTCGGAGCGTGTATTCAGCGCGGCACGCAACATTGTCACTCCGTTTAGATCCTCCCTTAAACTGGACGAAGTGAACATGTTGGTTTGTCTGGCAAGAAACATGAAGACGGAAAAATAAGCCAGAATATTCACTTTAGCGGCTCAGTAGCTGTACAACTAGCACTTATTCTACTGACTGAACATGTTCCCTAGCCTCATTATTAACAATATTATATTGGGTGATATGTTGCTTTCTCACCGCAGGAAGAAAAATCCATACCGTCACAGCCCTAGTATCTGCCAAGATATTTGTACATAATATGAGCGTGAGCACTAGGCGGCAGCGTGCAAACCAGAATGTGCAGAAGACGAAGAGGAAATTCTCACGTTCTTGTCTCTCCTGAGGAATTAATACTCACTGCACTGTTTGTGGGTCGTAAATGTTTAACATCGCTTCTCTTCCACCAGCTGGTCTTCAGACTTCATTTAGTGTTGTTCCAGTTCTGGTTCGGCTCCAATCAACCGTCCCATCCATCCATCCATCCATTATCTTCCGCTTGTCCGGGGTTCGGGTCGCGGGGGCAGCATCCTAAGCAATGAAGCCCAGACCTCCCTTTCCCCAGCCACTTCCACCAGCTCTCCAAGGGGGATTCCGAGGCGCTCCCAGGCCAGCTGGGCGATATAGTCGCGCCGGCGTGTCCTGGGTCTTCCCCGGGGTCTCCTCCCAGGTGGACTCGCCTGTGACACCTCCCGAGGGTCCAATCAACCGTAATTACTATAATGTTGACAGGCATATAGGGTTCGAGTGAGAAACGATGGCTGCCTTGATCTGCAGCAGGGACATTAGCCATTGGCCAGTAGGGAAAAGCTGAATCGGAGTCCGAATAGCTCAGGAAAGTAGTTACTTCGTATTAATATCAGTCTCCTGTGATGTATTAGCCACAGAGAGGACACTGTTTGATGAAAACCGTGCAAGAATTATTGAGCAGGTCAGGATGTGACCCACACTCCTTTGATTTCTCTTTAGATCCAGTGTTGAAGGAACAGTCTCTCACTAATGCAGACAGCACTGTAGGATCGGGAGGATCTAATGCAGCTCGGTGAAATCAGGTAATCGCAAAAGCATCACACTTTTAACCCCCTTAAGAATTGTTATTGGGCTCCCGAGTGGTGCACCATCTAAGCGTTGGCCCTGTCATCAGGAGATCGCGAGTTCGATCCCTGGTGATGCTACAGTCATCCAGCCGGGGGTCCAAGAGAGCACAATATCCTCACTCTCTCCGGGTGGGTAGGATGGCCCCCCTTCTCCCCCCATCATTTAGCTCACGTCACACATCTGGCAGTTGGCGCTTTCCTCCGAGCGCGTTCGGCTGTCCCGTGACGTTGCGTGAGCGGCAGTTTGAAAAGATGTGGTGGCTGGTTTTACAGGTCTTGGAGGAAGCCTGTGCTGCCTTCACCCTCCTAACGGTGATAGTATCATGTGATTGGTGGAGTCCTAACTAGTGGGTGGAATTGTAGATGACTAAATTGGGAAGAAAATTGTCTTGATATTGTTGTTTTTGCTGTTATATTGTTTACCTGTACAGTATTGTGCAACTCTTTGAGGCACCTGAGAAAATTAAATTAAAGTAGCTGTTTTTTCTGGGCAATAAGTGTTTATTTATTTGAAAAAACACTAATATTACCAAAGGAATCCAAACAATATTAATACAGTAAGCAGGGCTTTTACATTTACATTTACAACATGTGTTCCAGACATCTCCTCACGGCACGACAGCATTATTTGTAGTTATCATCCAGTACCTGGTTTGTCTGATCAGCACTTCATTATGTTAAATCGGGTGTTGGTGAGTTTGAGTCTGTTTGAGGACTGGGAGCATCGGGGAGAAATTCAGAGCCAAACCTGGGTTCTGTATTTAAACCAGCTCAAGTTTTTATTAAAAAGAAAATCTTATTACTTATTCAGTTTGTTTACATTATGTTCATACTAGCATAAACGCACTTAATACCCCAAAATGGGTTTAAAACCGTTTTGAACAATTTGTGTCCAAGACATTTTTTGCAGTTTACCCCCTTAAATTTCCAGGACCTGCCAGTGGGTCAGAGCTTTAAGATGTAACAAGCCTGTGATTTTAAAGGGGCTAATACATAGTTACATAATTAATTATATAGTGATTTAAATGGCATGGCAAAAATGTTTCTGCAAAACAAGCCAATAACTTTTTTCATTAAATTCAGACAATTTTAAAATGTCATGTCTTCTACTTACAAACTCAAACGTGGTATGAATTTAAAGAATCTGCACTCCACTTATTTCATTCAGCTTAGTAATAATTCATATATTGTGTGCTTCTGATATCAGTAATAACTGCGAATTCTAAAGGCCGCTTTATAGTCTAGGCAACAAGTGCTGGACTGTTTAGTTACGAGATCCATGACCATCTGATTTAATTAGTATTTGTTTACTTAGCCTTGATGCAGATCTTAAAGTATTGTTTATTGATTATTTACTAATTTCATATTTCCTGCCGTTTTTTTTTTTTTATCTTTCAGAAATATGAACGGAACGTGTTACCTCAACTTTTAACCCCTCGTGGCAGAAACCTCTTAAAGTGTACAGTGGAAGGTGGATCAAAGCAGCGTTGACCAGTTAACACCTTTTTTTGGAGTCGCCCAGTCCTGCATACACTCGTACACACACAACCACAACCACACACACACAGGCGCGCCGTCTCTCTCCGTGTCAGTCAGGGTTGGTCTGCCTCCTGTAACAGGCCTCGAAGGTCATGAAGATGCCCCACTCCCCCTTTATCTAAGCGAGAAACTGAAAGGAATATTACCCCGAATGTAAACCCCCCCCCCCACCTCCCTCAATACTCTGAACCCTCCCTCCTTTAATCTAAGCATGGAGAGCGAAGAGCAGATTAGGCCCCGCCCCTCCCTCCTTGTTGGTCTGTCTGTCTGTCTGTCTGTCAGTATTCAGACCCCAGTCTGGTGTCTATGCACCGCCGTACAGAAGTGGCGTGGTGGACCTTATATAACTTTTTTTTCTTTTATTTTATTTTTAATTTTAATTTTTTTTTTTGCTCTAGGTAGAACGATATTAATGACAATAAATGAGTTTTATTTAGAATGATGTCTCGAGTGAGTCTTCATTGCTTGTGCTTGATTAAGAACAACTATAAGATGTGCCAGTATTCGGTAATTCGGTATACTGCGATATTAAACACGGGTGGCAATGAATAACGTAAATACTTTGAAATACCAGCACTGCAATTTGGTCAGACAGGCAGTTTCACCCGAAATTTCTCGGCCATGAAGAGTTTTCATAAAGTCCCACTGTGATCTTACACCCTGATCACGTGATACAGTCCCTCTTCTGAGCGACGCTTCTAAACAACCATATCAGCCGCAGCACGGCAGAAGGAGGAGCAGAATACAAACTGGCCCAGTACCATTTCACCCCCTGCCCCCAACACTTAGCCCTACCCCACCGTTTTGCGCATTCATATCTAGGGGTAGGGTTGTCCCGATTGTTGTTGAGATGGGGGGGTAGGGTGAAGTGTTGGGGTTATTTGGCCCTTCAAACAGAGATTTTTCAGATGGAGGGTTATGAGAAAATTTGCAGAATGCCCTGTGAATCACCGGCCCGATGGTTGCACAAGTGGCCAAAGAGACACATAAATGTAAGTATTTCTCTGGTAAAAAGCTGCTGTACTGTAAGAACCACTGTAATAGCGTTTTATGGTCATTTCCTTCATAACACGCCTAAAAATCGCTAGTAATACGCTGATGTCTCGGTCGCTACCCGGTGAAATTTCCCTTGTAAAATTCCAACTTGATGGCCTCTGTAATTGCTGATTAATCACCTGCTCACCTCTTGCCTTGTGTAATATCTCGGTAACATGACACTGAGCCTCCACAACGTCAGGCTGATTGGACGTCTCTGTGTTGGTGTCCACACCCCTGTCACTATGAGCATCATCATAAAGCAGCTTTTGTTCTCCGCTGAAACACGGTCACGCTTGCATCATCTGGGGCTATGGTCCATCGACCCTTTCAGCGTGAGGCGGAACTGTAAGGGAGAAACTGTCAGCAAAACTCTCGCCCTGAGTATGAAGTTGTGCTGTAGGTCTCATCTTCACCCCTGCAGGAGTTTTACAAAGGCTTCTGTTTTTGTGACTGTAAAATGTATGAAGGGCTTTTTTTAAAGAATGTTTTGGAGGAAAAATAATTCCGCTTACCACCAATGGGGTCAAACAAGATATCGCTGCTGTCAGAACAAAACCTTTATCTCCTTTTTCAGTTTTTGACGTAATTTAAAAATGCCTGGTGTGGTGCGGTGGGTAGCAGTGTCGCCTCACAGCAAGTAGGGCCTGGGTTCGAGTCCCCGGCCGGGCAGCCACGGTCCTCTCTGTGTGGAGTTTGTGTGTTTTCTCCGTGTCTGTGTGGTTTTCCTCCAGGTTTTGGAATTGTTACTGGAATTGAGTACAGTTCTACCTGTACCGGTACTTTTTGGAGTAAAATGAAACCATAGTACTTTTACTTTAACCAACTTTTACTTGAGTTCATTTTTACTTTGCTACTTTAAATTTTCAGAACCTTACAGAGTAAAACTAAATGATGAGCGTATCAGCTCAGAAACCAGTACCAACAAAGAGCGGTTACATTTAAAAGATTCACCAATCAAAAAACAGCAGCTCCGGCAGGAAAAACACTACAGAGATGTCCAGTTTAGACAGACAGAGGAGAACTGAACCGGCTCACTCGAGGAACAGACCGCGGCCAAGCGGTCCTCTGTATTCATTTTCACAGGAACTAAAGAAAACGGCGTTAATATCAGCGGCCAAACACGAAACATGCTGAGATCCACTCTCACAGCTCGACTCCAGCCTCTCTCTCTCTCTCTCTGTCTCTCACTCTCTCTCTCTCTCTCTCTCTCTCTCTCTCTTTGTCTCTCTCTCTCTCTCTGTCTCTGTCTCAGTCTCTCTCTCTTTCATTCTCTCTCAGTCTGTCTCAGTCTCTCTCTCTCTCTCTGTCTCTCTCTCTCTCTCTCTCTCTCTCTCTCTCTCTCTCTCTCTCTCTCTCTCTGTCTCTGTCTGTCTGTCTGTCTGTCTCTCTCTCTCTCTCTCTCTCTCTCTCTCTCTCTCTCTCTCTCTCTCTCTCTCTCTCTCTCTCTCTCTCTCTCTGTCTCTGTCTCTGTCTCTGTCTCAGTCTCTCTCTCTTTCATTCTCTCTCAGTCTGTCTCAATCTCTCTCTGTCTCTCTCTCTCACTCCCCCCCCTCTCTCTCTCTCTCTGTCTCTCTATCTCTCTATGTCTGTCTGTCTGTCTCTCTCTCTGTCTGTCTGTCTGTCTGTCTGTCTCTCTCTCTCTCTCTCTCTCTCTCTCTCTCTCTCTCTCTCTCTCTCTCTCTCTCTCTCTCTCTCTCTCTCTCTCTCTCTCTCTCTCTCTCTCTCTCTCTCTCTTTGTCTCTCTGTCTGTCTGTCTGTCTCTCTCTGTGTCTCTCTCTCTGTCTCTCTGTTTTTCAGGAGTTGGGCTCGGCCCCTTAGTTCCAGTGAAAGGAGCTCTTAAAGCTTCAGCACCAAGAGATTCTGGACAATTTCATGCTCCCAACTTTGTGGGAACAGTTTGGGGAGTTTGGCCCCTTCCTGTTCCAACATGACTGCGCACCAGTGCACAAAGCAGGTCCATTAAGACATGGATGAGCCAGTTTGGTGTGGAAGAACTTGACTGGCCTGCACAGAGTCCTGACCTCAACCCCATAGAACACCTTTGGGATGAATTAGAGCAGAGACTGTGAGCCAGGCCTTCTCGTCCAACATCAGTGTCTGACCTCACAAATGCGCTTCTGGAAGAACGGTCAGAAATTCCCATAAACACACTCCTAACCCTTGTGGAAAGCCTTCCCAGGAGAGTTGAAGCTGTTATAGCTGCAAAGGGTGGGCCAACATCATATTAAACCCCTATGAATTAAGAATGGGATGTCACTCAAGTTCATATGCATGTGAAGCCAGACGAGCGAATACTTTTGCCAATATAGTGTATATTGACCGCCAAACTGGAAATGCTCTCGGTTTTCATTTCAGAAATCTAGTCACGTTATCTGAAATGCTAGAACAGGGAAAGAATGCAGGCTCACTCTGGGTCTGAGACTCAGAAGTCCTGATGTAGCTAAAGATGAGATAACGCCATTCTTGCTTCTAGATCTTTGTTCTCGCGTGTCCGGCGGCGGTCTAACGTGAGCCTGGCTGTCTGCTCTGCAGAACAGAGTAGTGTTACTGAAACAAACTCAGTTGGGGCTCTGTGCAGCACGCTCAGCTCAGATGTCTTACACGATTTCTCCACTGCTTTGGTCTCTATCCGGCTCACCTGTGAGGGATCAGCATGTGTTCTTGTTGTTGTTGTTATTTTTTCCCCTACTCTCAGATTCAGTGTTAAAGGGAACATCGCATCAGTATTAATGTCCAGGAAATGTATGCTCACCTATGCCCTCTGAGGCCCTGGCTGTAATCAAGAGTGCCCAGTGCCTGGATCTCACGTGAACGCGTTCCCCCGACATACTGAATCATGCATTAGTGAAGCCGGTTTTCCAGAAACATCAGGAATAGCCAAATCTAGCACACCAGCTTGCTAGGCCATTTTACTAAAACCCCCCTGCCTTGTGCATTCACTCACTGGCCACTTTATTAGAAACACCTGCCTTGTGCTTTCACTCACTGGCCACTTTATTAGAAACACCTGCCTTGTGCTTTCACTCACTGGCCACTTTATTAGAAACACCTACCTTGTGCTTTCACTCACTGGCCACTTTATTAGAAACACCTGCCTTGTGCTTTCACTCACTGGCCACTTTATTAGAAACACCTACCTTGTGCTTTCACTCACTGGCCACTTTATTAGAAACACCTGCCTTGTGCTTTCACTCACTGGCCACTTTATTAGAAACACCTACCTTGTGCTTTCACTCACTGGCCACTTTATTAGAAACACCTGCCTTGTGCTTTCACTCACTGGCCACTTTATTAGAAACACCTAGCTTGTGCTTCCACTCACTGGCCACTTTATTAGAAACACCTGCCTTGTGCTTTCACTCACTGGCCACTTTATTAGAAACACCTACCTTGTGCTTTCACTCACTGGCCACTTTATTAGAAACACCTACCTTGTGCTTTCACTCACTGGCCACTTTATTAGAAACACCTGCCTTGTGCTTTCACTCACTGGCCACTTTATTAGAAACACCTACCTTGTGCTTTCACTCACAGGCCAAAAAAGGATTAGCCCTTTGAGTTTTAATATGCTCTAAATGAATAGCTTGTTAAACACTGTGTTTTTTGTTGATGTTAATGATTTTACTGAGTAAATTCTACTGCTCACTGGTGGAGAAGCACCACAATGTCTTGGGGTACAAGATGGCATGGGCCTGGGCTAGTAATATTAGCTGAAGTGAAAAAATGAGTACTTTAAACTGACTGCCTTATCAGTGTACACTCCAAACCTTGACTCTCTGTGGCAGTGGTTCTCCACCTGTGCTTCAGTGTGGACCAGTGAGGACCCTCCGGAGGGCCTTGAGGACCAGGTAGGGATCCACTGATCTACGGCTTTTAGTGATCTGTTTCTGGGTTTAAATGAATGCAATGATAGAGAGACGATGAATGACAGTTTGACTTTGTGTGACAAAACTCTCTCTAAAATCTTTGCATCTTCATCTTTTCTTACTCTTATATCTTATTTATACGGGGCAGTCATGGGCTGGAGGTTAGGGGCCCAGCCTTGTGTCCGGAAGGTTGCTGGTTTGATCCCCAGAGCTGACAGCACATGACTGAGGTGCCCTTGAGCAAGACACCTAACCCCCAACTGCTCCTCGGGTACTTCGGATTGGGCTGCCCACTGCTCTGGGCAAGTGTGCTCACTGCCCCCTAGTGTGTGTGTTCACTAATGTGTATGTGGTGCTTCACTTCACAGATGGCTTAAATGCAGAGGTGAAATTTTCCCGTTGTGAGACTAATAAGGACACTGCCCGATCCACAACGCACCGAACCCCTACTACTGCCCCTCCCATTGGTGGTGGGTCGATGGGAGGGGGGACTCATGTAACTCCTTCGGGCTGGGCCCGGCCGGGCACCATGAGTAAATGCCCGGCCACCAGACGCTCGCTGGCGAGCCCCTCCCCCAGGCCTGGCTCCAGGGTGGGGCCCCGGTAACCCTGTTCCGGGCAGGGTACACAAGTCCTGTTTTTCTGTCTTCATAGGGGTTATTATGGATCACACTTTGTCTGACCTGTCACCTGGCAGGTATCGACAGGCCAAGCGATCTGCGGCTTCAGTTGTTGCCAAGGCAAAAACCCGTGTATGGGAGGAGTTTGGTGAGGCCTTGGAAACTGACTTTAAGTCGGCTCCGAAAAGATTCTGGCAAACCGTCAGGCGACTCAGAAGGGGAAAGCAGTGTGCCACTAGCACTGTATATAGTGGAGATGGTGTGCTGCTGACTTCGACTGAAGACGTCATTGGGCGGTGGAAGGAATACTTTGAGGACCTTCTCAATCCCACCGACACGTTCTCCAGTGAGGAGGCTGAGTCTGGGGACATGGGAATAGGCTTGTCCATTACTGAGGCCGAAGTCGCTAAGGTAGTTAAGAAGCTCCTTGGTGGCAAGGCTCCAGGGGTGGATGAGATCCGCCCTGAGTTCCTCAAGGCTCTGGATGTTGTGGGGCTGTCTTGGCTGACACGTCTTTTCAACATTGCGTGGACATCGGGGGCGGTGCCACTGGCTTGGCAGACTGGGGTGGTGGTGCCTCTTTTTAAAAAAGGGGACCGGAGGGTGTGTTCCAACTACAGGGGAATCACACTCCTCAGCCTCCCTGGCAAGGTCTATGCAGGGGTACTGGAGAAGAGAGTCCGGCTTATAGTCGAACCTCGGATCCAGGAGGAACAGTGCGGGTTCCGCCCTGGTCGTGGAACACTGGACCAACTCTTCACCCTCTCCAGGATTCTGGAGGGTTCATGGGAGTTTGCCCAACCAGTCCACATGTGCTTTGTGGATCTGGAGAAGGCATTCGACTGTGTTCCCCGGGGTATTCTGTGGGAGGTGCTTCGGGAATACGGGGTATATGGCTCTTTGCTACGAGCCATTCAGGCCCTGTACAAACAAAGCTGGAGTTTGGTTCGCATAGCCGGCAGTAAGTCAGACTCGTTCCCAGTAAGAGTTGGACTCCGTCAGGGCTGCCCTTTGTCACCGATTCTATTCATAATTTTTATGGATAGAATTTCTAGGCGCAGTCAAGGGATGGAGGGTGTCCGGTTTGGTGACCTCAGGGTCACATCACTGCTGTTTGCAGATGATGTGGTCCTATTGGGGACATCAGGCCGCGAACTTCAGCTTTCGCTGGATCGGTTTGCAGCCGAGTGTGAAGCGGCTGGGATGAGAATCAGTACCTCTAAATCCGAGACCATGGTTCTCAGGCGGAAAAGGGTGGAGAGCCCTCTCTGGGTCGGGGATATGCTCTTGCCTCAAGTGGAGGAGTTCAAGTATCTCGGGGTCTTGTTCACGAGTGATGGTACAAGGGAGCGGGAGATTGACAGGCGGATTGGTGCTGGGTCAGCAGTGATGCGGGCTCTTTACCGGTCTGTTGTGGTAAAGAAAGAGCTGAGCCATAAGGCAAGGCTCTCGATTTACCGGTCGATCTACGTTCCCACCCTCACCTATGGTCATGAGCTTTGAGTAATGACCGAAAGAATAAGATCGCGAATACAAGCGGCCGAAATGAGTTTCCTCCGCAGGGTGTCTGGACTCTCCCTTAGAGATAGGGTGAGAAGTTCAGTCATCCGGGAAGGACTCGGAGTAGAGCCGCTGCTTCTTCACGTCGAGAGGAGCCAGCTGAGGTGGTTCGGGCATCTGGTTAGGATGCCTCCTGGACGCCTCCCTCGGGAGGTGTCACAGGCGAGTCCACCTGGGAGGAGCCCCCGGGGAAGACCCAGGACACGCTGGCGCGACTATATCGCCCAGCTGGCCTGGGAGCGCCTCGGAATCCCCCTTGGAGAGCTGGTGGAAATGGCTGGGGAAAGGGAGGTCTGGGCTTCATTGCTTAGGATGCTGCCCCCGCGACCCGAACCCCGGACAAGCGGAAGATAATGGATGGATGGATGGATGGATGGAGACTAATAAGGGTCACTTAATCTTAATTTGTTATTTAAAAGCCAAACTGACATAAACAAGGTGGCTCGATAGTGATGAAATGAAAACTGATGAAAGTTTTTGCCTTAAATGTAACACAACCAGGAAAGCTAACGCTACAAACGATGCTAACATTAGCCAAGCGACTTAAATTAGCATATTTTCAGCGTTTCTGCCTGCCCACCTGCTCGGACATATCCTCATCCTACTTAACCTCAGGGAAGCTTTTTCATAAAATGTTTTTTTACAGTTTTTTTGCTGCTGCTGTCCATCTTCACATAATTCACGTATTAAAATTGCAAAAACAGTAACAGACTCTGTGGCGCTCTGTCTGGCCGGCGCCACATTCGATGATCATCTCTCGCGTCTGATGTTAGCTTCCTAGAGAACCCATCCTCCTCTGGTTGACAGCAGATAGCAAAACCAAAGGAGACCCCCTTTGCTGCAGTAACAGCCTCTACTCTTCTAGAGGATCTTCACACTAGATGGTGGGACATTACTGTGGGGATTTGGCTGCATTCAGTCACAAGAGCGTTGGTGCTGTCAGGTACTGATCAGTTCTGAATCACTCCAACTCATCCTTAGGCTTGTGTCAGTGCTTTTCTATGTGGCTGCACCTTAATGCATCTGAGTTCACTAACAAGAAGGGATGTCCACAAACTTTTGGACATATAGTGTAAGATGTAACTTTTGTTGTTTGTCTGAGTGCTCTTGTGCTTTTATATGTGAGTTTATTCATGAACTCAGTAACCAGCCCAAAACAATACATCATCGCCCACTGGGATTTCCCACTGCCACAAAACTTGAAGAGGTGAAAAAGAAAAGAACTGCACGGTTCAACTCAGGGATGTCCAAAACAGGCGGAAATTGCGTTTTATGGCGACTGTGAGGGTTTAAGGAACATTCCATTGAAATATTCTTTATGGGACCGAATGTGGTGTCACTCCTTACTTTAAACCTTATTTGGGAGACTCGCATTACCTCAGCAGAGAAGTGCTTCTGCATTTTTTAAAGCCAGCCCAAGTGGATCGAAACAGCACACTCAAAACCCTGAAGGATGATCACTACACACAAGGACTTGGCTCTTGCATTTTCCTGGCGTTCACTTGGTGACCCCCCTTGTTCCTGACATTGTCACTTTGTGGTAAGCTTATATTAACCAAATGTCTTGCATAACATGGGTTATATAACTGGGATATAGTAGCACACTGTACACACTGGACACAGTCTCATGTTAAGGGGACCCTTGGGCCGTTCGGTTAGTATGACAAACCTGAGGCCAAACGGCCATTATAGCCTAAGATGTGTGAATGGTGGATCAAACACACGTTTAAACACTATGAACTGGGTTCACTTGGAAATTAGACTCTATTCCAACTGTCTTGAGGTCGTTGAGGATGTCTGGACCTGGTACAGTTTCACTTGATTGGTCGTGCATGCCTTGTGTCCCAGGAAACGGCTTGATTGACAGCTGTCTTCTCCCTGTGTTTATTGATTTGTCTGATTTTAACTTCAGTGCATAATGACATTCAAGTCAACGACTGACTTGCACAAGAATTCGGGCAGTCGGTATTCCACTTTCATCGATTCTGGTTGCCTTTTTGAGCAACCAGAATCATCTTGTCAACTGAACTCTGATGTAGTTTTTCCCAAGCTCTCCTGTTTTTTCAGCAGTCTTTTGTCTGGGTGGTATCAGCATCTTCTGAACAACATTTGACTCCTTCAGGTCACGGCAGTCTCCTTTGGCATTGCTATGACGACCAGTTCATTAGGGGTATACTATATCTGGAGTGGAAAAAGGACAAAGCTGGTATAAAAAACGAGTCGAGCTGAGCTGACCTGAGTCGAGCTGCACCATTCAGTGGAAAGCGGCTCAAGTCATAGTGTCAGCAAACATATCAAGCAGGAGGGAGACTGATGACATAAAGTTCTTCTTGACCTGGTGGAGAGAAAGTTTATTTTAAGAGTCCTGGCTTGTGTCCAGACTGTTTGGTTATTGAGAGGGTTGTACAGGGAGATTCACTTGAAAGAGGCCCCCAATATTCTGTTGTAACTCTCATTAGGATGAAGCAACCTAAAGCTCAACGTATGAGTTATCGATTACATGCAATGCTGGAAGTGATCTCTGTTTTCTGCCAGAGACATGGAGGGGTACAAGGTTATGCATCCAGCTGTCTGGCTCTGACCTCATCACTCCAATGCAGAGGCATCCCGGCTTGTTAGAAGCGGCACATACTGAGAAGCACATTGCATATTGTTTCATTCAGAATGATTCATCCTAACGAGAGTTATTACAGGATATTCAGGGCCTCTTTCGAGTGAATCTCCCTGTATAATAAATTCCTGTTCCATGGTTTTGGGCAGAAACGAAAGGTGTGAAAAAGGTCTGTAGTTTACAACATTTGCTGAACCTTGTGTGGTTTTCTTGAGTAGCAGTTTAAGCATGTTTGATAATGAAATGGAAGGTACCTCACCAGTTGTTCGTGTTGAGTTGACCATAGAATTCAGCAATGGAGCAAGGTTGATGAATAAGGTTTGTCTTTATTGGGTGTTGTTGACCTTCTATTTGCAGTAAGTCACAAAGCCCTCTGTAGACAGAGCCGCTCAGGTGAGCAGCTCATGACACTTGGTCCATTGAACAGCTGGACCCTCTCCCGCTCTTCTTGGCTCAGCATAGAATTCTTCTATCAGACCTGTAACCTGAGGTAGAGATGAGTGGATGGGAAAACTGTTCTAAGGTTCCTCCTAAGGATTGCTGCACAGAGGAGAGGTTGGAGAACAGCTGAGGACAAGTGGAGGAGAGAATGATGCAAGGAAATGATCGGATATCCTAAATGGAAAATACTCAGTGAAGCACAAATTCATTAAAACTACTCTCAAGCGCATGTATCTGAGTAAATGGAACTACTACCCACATCTGGTGGACTGAATGTGTGCGCTGTGTGAGCATAACTGAGCCGGCCAAAGGACACCCGAGCCCTCTCTTCCTGTCCCACAACCTGACGCCGTGGCAACATCTTACTCATGAAAGTTTTAGCAGTGGTGATGTCGGAGAACAGCCGCCCGGTGTCCGGTCAGCGATGATCACAGCTCTGACTGGACCTTGTCAGATTGAAGCTGTGTTTACCCTGTAAAGCTGGCTGATAGTGATCATTGTGTACACTTTTAGAATGGTCAGTTTGGCCAAAGTACTCGTAAACCCTGAAAGCACAGACAATATATCGGGACTCTGACACAGCCTCAGTCTTTAAGTCTAGGCTTCAAACTTACCTGTTTAGTCAAGCCCTTGGATAATTAGTTTCCCTGTTAGATAAAAGGCGCAGATCTGGGGTTTCATGGTCATAGAGAATTATGATAAAAGTGGGAGTGTCAGTGCTGTCGTCCCACTGCTCTCACTCACTCACTCAGGTTTGTTGACGGTGGAGCAGAGGGGCACCGACATCTCAGGGAGCCTCACGCTTCTGTTACCTTTTTGGTTTCTCCCTTTTAGTTAGGCTGTAATAACTAGACCTGCCAGAGTCTCTGCTGCTCTGTTAACCCTGTAATCTGTGATCAGTCACTCTTTACAGAACTCACTCTGTGTGGTTTCTTCTCTTTGCCGAGTTGAACAGCTGCCCATCCCGAGCGTCTGATGCTGTCGCTTCTTCTACCTTGATCAGGAGCCGCTGATTGCCAGCATTCTGGACCGTTTTAGTCTTCTGGACTGTTTTAATGGAGCTTCCATGGAGCTTCACACTGTACAAAGATATGCAAACCCCACCTTCATGAACCTCCTGCTGCTGCTGCATAAACTAGTCTAATTAACCATTGCTCCACCTGTTTTACGCCATTTTTACATTCTCATATTTTATACTAACGTTTGCTGTACAGTGTCAATCAGAGGAGATTGGGTTCCTCTTTTGAGTCTTGGTTCCTCTCAAGGTTTCTACCTCCAGCTCTTAGACTTTTTCCTTGCTGCGTATGGAGGCTTGGACCCGGATTTTTCTATAAAGCTGCTTTGTGACAACACCTGTTGTAAAAACTGCTACATAAATAAACTTTGACTTGACTTAAGTGCATACTTTCATCTCTGTCTTAGTAAAACCTTATATCTCCAAAACAGTAACTTTATACGAGAGGAAACAAGTGTTTATAATCTAACCATCAGATAAACAGAGAAGATCAAGCTACACTCTTTCTTCACACACATCACACAAAGAACCTGCTGGTGTTCTCAGAACAATGGACTGACCACCCCAAAGTCCAGATCTCAATATCACTGAATGTGTTTTGTGTTAGTTGAATCAGGAGAAGCAGAAAAGGCAAAAGCAGTTTCTGAGACTGAACTTTGGAGGTGTGCAGATGTCACTGAAGAAGTCAAAGCAAGTCTCTTGAAAAGAATGGCGGCTGTAATAAAAGCTGAAAAAATGTTATTATGCGTATTTGTGGAGGCGTCTGTGTAATTTCGTGTTTCAGGTTCCCTTTAATCACTTTGCAGTGTAGGTTTAGGGATATATTTAGTGTCATCGAGCATTTTAGTTTTAAAGAGTTATATAGAGTTTATACTCTAACTTTATATTCTCCGGGGTCTGTGGGGCAGTCATGGGCTGGAGGTTAGGGAACCAGCCCCGTGACCGGAAGAGCGCCGGTTTGATCCCCAGAGCCGACAGCACATGACTGAGGTGTCCCTGAGCAAGACACCTAACCCCCAACTGCTCCCCGGGCGCTGTGGAGTGGGCTGCCCACCGCTCCGGGCAAGTGTGCTCACTGCCCACTAGTGTGTGTGTGTGTGTGCTCACTAGTGTGTATGTGATGTTTCGCTTCAAGGATGGGTTAAATGCGGAGGTGAAATTTCCCCGTTGTGGGACTAATAAGGGTCACTTAATCTTAATATTTTGGTTTATCCATCTGAATTCACGTGACCAAATCGTAAGGCAAATTATTCAGTAACTGCATGAAATAAATGTACATTATTATTATTTTTTTTTTTTGTAAAAGTTCCCCTCAAATGAACAGAACGTGTGTTTTATGATCTACACATATCACTATACGCTTACAATTTACTGCCAAAAATCTCCGCCGCTCTTTGTGTTATTTTCTAAAAGTGATGTTTCCAGAGCAGATCACTGAAGAGACGCCGTCTGTTTATAGTTTAGAGCCCAGATTTGGGGAAAAACGGGTCGACTTTCAGTAGAAAAACAAACTGAGTTCAGCTTCTTTTATTATAAGGGTTTAAAATGACGTCACCGTCTATTAGACTGGAGAGAAGAGCTACAGCCTCACACAATGCCGAGCTTCTGAATGGAGCTTATGGAATATGAACGTTATGAAGAACATGACCAAGTGCATTTTGGAACCACCGGTGGTCTCAAGGAGTTGAAGAGGTTAAAGTAGTGGTCTCCAACCCTGCAGATCTACCTTCCTGCACACACAATTTGCCACACATGTTCCAGCTAATCAACCTCTTCCCAAGTCCCTGATTGGCTGGATCAGCTGTATTAGAGTTAAGGCGCAGGGCAGCCTATTGGATGCAAGCTAGAACAAAACTTTGTCTGAAGGACCAGTGCTGGAGGACTGCTCTAAAGCATCAGATTCAACTCAGGTGGGGCTGAAATGGTTAGCAGATGATTTCTTGCATTAGCAGCATGCAGTAGGCCACATCTAATGTCTTTAATTCTCCTTCTCGCTCGTCCTGTATCATCACTTCCATTAGATTAACCACTCTGGGCCCAAACGGTAAGTATTTCAGTCACTTCACTTTTATTGTGCTGCTGTATCTGCTAAAAAACAATACAAAGAATCTAACAAAGAAAATAATACAAAAAATATCAATGTCACAAAATGTGAATGTGTCAGAATGCAGGCATGACCTGCAGGACACTGTCAGTTTCAGCACAAAGTCCACAAAGTGTCTCAGACAGAATGACTTTATTAAACCACAGCAAACGCACAAGTAAAGACTTTCAGTTCACAGCTATCTTCAGGCTGCTATTTCAGTTGGTTATTTAAAGCCCAGTCCAGATTAAAGTGGAGGACAGGCAGCAATAGGGTCAGTTTCAGCACCAGGCCTCAGGCCTCACATGCTATCACAAACAAACACATAAATAAATAAAGAAACAAACAAAGAAAACAAATAGCCATGTCCCATTTCTGGTTCTGACGAGAACTTTCCACAGATTTTAATTGGTGCACCAAACACATGGGGCCCTTTGTGCATATGGAATTGGTCAGGATTTCACAAAAATATTTAACTATTGTCATGAAAAAAGGAGAAAACAATCACCAATGTTACAAGCATAATCCGCTATAAGAAAAAAGTAAACAAATTGCCTTTTTTGGTACCACCGAAATCCACTTCCTACGGCTTATTGTTCCATAACTACAAGGAAAACAATGAAAGCTGGCTTATTAACTAAGTTATTCATAATTAATACACTGAACACTAGGGGCACTTTGACTTCACTGACAAATTCCACTAACAGATGTGATTACTATGAAAAAGGTCAAGCACACATTTCACAAATTAGCAAGTGTAATTCATCATTAGTTCAACAGTAAACAAACAGCTGTCTTTTCCTGGCAGTTACTGCAAACACACGGGGCTCTTTGACCTGACTGAATGTGACAGATTACGCTGAGGTTAAATTAAACCACAAAAAAAAACCCAAAACAAGCACAGATTTTCCAAGACAGCCAAAAAAGTAAGTCATATAAACTTAATTCAATTATTCCACACATTTCCCGTCAGTGAAACCAAGCAGAATCGACATATACGGACTTTGTAACCTCAACAGAACCATCAGATCTTATTTTCAGTTTGTAAGTGAAACAACCCTCCTGATTCATGACTGTCCAATTAGAGGTGTAATCTTGCGTTGAATTAATGTAAGTCATCACTAAGGGGTTCCAGCATGTAGGAGAACAAGTCTGGGTTTTCTCTTCGGTTCCTGAGCAGAATCAGATCAGTTGGGTCGAGTGTGAAAGCTGGACAAACGTACTTCCAGACAAAAGAGTCCAACAGAGGAGAAGAACCTGTGGTCGCTGCGCCGCTTTCTCTGCTCCGAGGGTCAGGAATCAGGGCTGCATCCTTAAATCAAGCCGAATGGAGCTGGCCCAGGGCTGCTGGATGAGCTGCAGAGCAGCCAGGATTAGCTGACTCTCTTCAGGTTGTTGGAGCGTCTGCGGCGGAAGCAGGCTGGGAGGCACCGCTTCTCCGTGGGAGAGCTGGGGGCGCCCAAGGCTGTGGCCTGCTTCCTGCAGAGAGAGAAAGAGAGATGGTTAGTCAAATGATGAATGACCTGAACTCCCATGCAGACTCCATAAAGGCAATGCCTGCTGCAAATGTGAATCACAACAAACCACATACTAATACATGACACGTCTATTTGACTGGTGTAGTGGGTAACACCTCTGCCTTCTACGCTGTAGACTGGAGCTCAACCCATCCCCACCTGGGTAAGCACCCTACACTATGCCAATAAGAGTCCTTGGGCAAGACTCCCAACACTATTTTTGAATATGTCCTGTCATTTTTTCCTCTCAATTCACCTCATCACATACTGCAGAATGCCTTGCAGTGCATGAAGCTGATTTGCTATCTGACTAGTCTTTGGCCTGGTTTTTAATTAGCTGCTATAAGCTAGTTAGTTTCATGGCTCAGCCTTGAACTGAATTCTGAAACTGGTCCTCAGTGCCCCTCAAACGGGCCACATTTTTGCCCTATCCCGCTGTGTAGGGAATTGGGATAGAGCAGGGGTGCCAACTTCTGGTCCTTCTGGACCATCTATTCGCAGAGTTTAGATCCAACCTTAATCTAACTCCTGATCCAGGTAATGAAAGCCTTCAGGAGCATCTGAATGTCAGACGCCCATGTGTTGGACCTGAACTACCCCGGGGATGTCGATCTCCCAAGACCAGGATTGTGGACCCCTGAGATAGAACAAAAAATGTGGACTGTCTGAAGGGCAGGTTTGAGAACCAGTGCCCCAGAGGATCCCAAAGGCAAAATTCTGGTAAATGTTCCATACCATTAACCACAAACCCCCAACCCACCTGTCCCATCTAATGATTTTACATTTGGATTTGACAGACATTTGAATCTCTTGAATCTTGCGCTCACCTTGCAGCGGCGGCTGCTGCGGCGGCCTCTCGGTGCCGGACTTCCCGCATGATGCGCAGCATGTGGCAGATCTGACGCAGGGTCATGTTAGGGTCATGACAGGCCAGGCGGGGTTTCGGGGCCCCTCTGGGGGGATAGGCCAAAAGGGACATGTACCCTCCTCCAGGACCCCTTCCGAGGAAACCCCACGGCTGGACACTACTGCTAGCGTAACATGAGGCACACTGTGGGGAAAAAAAACAAACAACAGTTAAAAGATCGTTCAAACACGACTATAGTCTTTAAAGCCTCCCTGCCGTTCTCCTGGACCACCTGACTCTGGACGATTTTGTGCTTTCCTGCTGAAGCATAGGACAAAATCTCATCTCTAAAATGGGAACTTTACAGGAGAGGGATCTCTTAACTGTTAAGGCAAATCATTTTGGACTCTTTTTATTGGTCCATTCATGTTGATATCATGAAGAAGTCATCAAGACACAGATGTCGTTTTCATATCATAAAAAGAAAAAGAACAAAAATATCCTGACGGCACTGATTTATGCCTTTAGCAGACTCTGTTATTAAGACAAATCTGCAAAATATGTGAAGAAGAAGCCAAACTGATAAAAAGCACCAAGAAAAACAACAAGGATATACAAACGTTAAATGCATACCAAGCTTTATAACCCAATTTTTTCAGGTTTTTTCAGGTACTTTTTCGCATCAGTCACCCTTTACATTCTGAACATGATAAATCAGATGATAAATAGAGCAACAGAAATTGTTTCAAATGAACTGTAATAAAATGTTATTGAATGAACTTAAACATAACAGTTAAGATGTTTTCTCCTGTAAAGTCTACAAGACTTAAAAATGAGGTGTACACACTGGAAACATTCCCTCAAAAACAGGTAAAGCGTGGGGGCTACAGAAACGTTGGGAACCAGTAGTGCAGAGAAATATAAACAGCTCCTATTTATCAGGGCTGCTTCCCAAAGCGTTGAGACGTTTGGCCCAGCATTCTCAGATGAACTGCTCTGAACTAGGTCCAATTTTTGGCCTTTTACATCCTGATGAGGATCCTTTTATGGATGAATGTCGTCTCACCAAAAACCGGAATCCTCTTTCTGACACAGTTGGTAAATTTGGACCTGTAGATGAATCTGAGGAGGAATCTGAGGAGGTTTGAACAAATCCGGAAGTGTAATTACTGAGCTTTTCCTCAGCTCTGCTGCCACCCTCGAGCTTCCAGCCAGGAAGACAATTAATTACCCCCATCCTGTGAAACCAAACCCGCACCCACACACAAACGCGCCCCGGCCCAACAGAACCCTCTACAAAGCACAGCAGCTTCAACACAGAAAGATTCTTTTACCCGACACCTGATCGGCCGAGAGCACTGAGGAGGAAAGTTTACACCTCAGAGTAAAAAAACTCCAGTGTGCTGCAAATACGGCCTTCAGCAAAGTCAACTCAGTGAGAATGAGGCTAATTAAATGCTTTATCTTCGGCTGGTGGGGTCAGTTGTCTGGGTACAGGTCAAATCTATTACTAGACTGTGATAGACTGTAATGGAGACTCACTGCTGACTGGATATGAGACTGGAAAACCAGCACAGAGCGCTATAATTATATCAAACTGCTCTTTATTCCATTGTACTAAACAATGATGTTACTTAATGGTCTGTAGAATTTACTGCTAGTGGGTCCATTTCTAACACTATCCTTCCTAGTATGGCTGAGTTCATAGTTCCTCTATTTCTGAGTCTTATTTTTATCTTTTGGGGCTTATTTTACTTCCAGGAATTCAATCACAAACTATTATTTTCCCTTTTTAATCATCAAAATCCCTACAAAATCTCACATTTCACCACGATTCAATTTATTTTGATTCAGTTCAATCCCCCACCTGGGTAAGCACCCAACACTATACCAATAAGAGTCCTTGGGCAAGATTCCTAACACCACCTTCACCTACTTGTGTAAAATGATCAAACTGTAAGTCGCTCTGGATAAGAGTGTCAGCCAAATAACATAAATATAAATAAATGTATATATATATATATATATATATATATATATATATATAGAGAGAGAGAGAGAGAGAGAGAGAGAGAGAGAGACAAACAATGTATTTTTGGATTTTTACATTTAAAATAGCTTTTAACTTTTTTTCTTTTAACTTTTATTTTTGGAAAAAATATGTTACAATACAAATACAAATATGTTACAATACATTCAAAAATCAATGAACTTGAACTGCTTCTGTTTAGTTGCATTTTCATGCTTTGCTATGTGGCATCCATTTCCAATGACCATCAACTTAATATTCATTTTATATCCCTAGCACAGGAAAACCAGTACAGAAATAATACCAGGAAAAAACAGAATATCAGCAATAATAAGTGCATTAATAGTAAAACAACTCACCGGCACTACAGTGGCCATGGAGTGTGGCTGTGTCCCGCCTGTGGAAGGGATGCTCTTCCGTTAGCGTGGTACTTTAGCTCCTGTCTGCCTTTACCTGGAACAGCCCTTTTATACCTGCTGCTGTCCACAGACGTGACCTACCAGATCGAGCCGGACCGCATGACCCCGCCCCTGAACTGACATCACCAGGTGAGCTCACCTGGTCCACACCCCATGCCCATAAAATAACAAAAGCTAACGGTTCACGTTTCAGCCACGCTCGCCTGCTAACATGCCGTCAATTATTAAGCTGCCTTTTGTTCCTGCTGGGTAAATTTAGATGCCCGAGGGTGGAGAAGAATGAGAGCTTCTAGGAAAGATGAAGACGCTGAATTAAATGACAAGCTTCTTAAAGGAAAGCTTTGTGTAAAGCGGCTACGTGTGGTTTGATGTATTACTCAAGCCTGACGGGCAGCGAAGCGCTCATGATCTACAGGTTAAGGCTGGATATAGGTTGCTGACGTTGGATGCGGCTTGGTTTGCTGGACGTTTCTGGAATTAGGAAAGCATTGTGGTCCCAGGACAGTTACTTTAATGATAAGATTACAGTAATAAGAGATCACAGCATTATTTTCAAAAATCAGTAAAGCAGTCAATTCACATCCTATTAAAACAAGAGGCTACGCTCTCACACTAACTACAGTTAAGACGATGATGATGACTTCATGATGTTTCAAATATAAGGCAGGCTGACTCATATAAGTAGACACCTTTTGATAAACTGTAATATTTGAATTCACATTCTAGATTTATATTACTGAATATAAAATGATATACATTTTTAATACTGTTTTCACAGCTTTTGACCAATAGTGTACATATCGCATGTGTTGCCTGTAAGAAGATCACAGATACATCGCAGAAAAAAAGTCCTCTCTGACTACCTGACATCCGAGGCAGATCCGGGGGCAGGGCCACAGGGCCACTGGACCCAGCTGACATCTGATTGGCCCCTGAAGTGCCCCTATGATGTCTGTTGTTGCTTTAGAGCATTTCATTGGCTGAATGTTGAGAAAGTTACGAACGTCACATTTATTTAATGTCCATGATAATCAGACATGAATCAGATGTAGAGGATAAAATTGAACACTTAATAGTGATCACTGCATTAGTGAGACTGATAATGATAACAGCACTTCATTTCAATGAAATGTAATCTACAATCCCCGGTATACTCTATACATATACTCTATACATATTACAGGGAGCAATTGCACTAATGACACTTATAGTCATAGTGATTACTGTTTTTATGATCACTGCAGTGATAGTTATATGATAGATTATTAGTATAGTATTAGTGATAGTAACAACAGTAGCGACGGTGATAATCATAGTGGTACAGATATTATCTAGAGTAGTGATCATGGTAGTGGTGAGAAATCTATTAGTGATAGTAAAAGTGAAAAATGTATTGTGATGGTGATATCTATTAACGATATCTATTAATGATAGTAGTAGTGATGCTGTATCAATGACAAGGGTTGTGGTGATGATATTGTTAATGATTTTGATAGCTATTACTGTATCAATTTTAGTGAGTAAAAGTACACCTGTATTAGTAATATTAATAGTGATAACTATATTAGTGATGGTGATATTGATAACTGTGTCAGTAATAACAATACTAACCGTTTTAATAATAGTAATAGCATTAGCGATAACTATATTAGTAATAGTGACAGTAGTAAAACTGTATCGGTGATAAAGATGATAATAGTGATATATGCATTAATGATAGTGATAATAATAGTCATAGGTTCTTTGGACATATTAATATTGACTATTTTTATGATAGTGAGAGTAGTGAAAACTGTATAGTGAAAATAAAAACTATTAGTGATAACTACAGTAATAGTGATATCTGTATTAATGATACTACTAATAACAATAGTGAGAGCTAGATTAGTGATCGTGATATTGATAAAGATGGTAATAGTGATATCTACATTAATGATAGTGATAGTAATAGTCAAAGCTGCCTTAGACATATTAATAGTGATAAGTATTATTGTGAAAGTGAAAGCAGTAAAAACTGTAATAGTATAACAGTGATAACTGTATTAGTGATAGCAACATTGATAACTGTACTAGTGATAGAAATAGTGATAACTATAATAGTGATGGTGACTAATACTTAAAAATATTAGTGATAATTACAGTAATAGTGATATCTGTATTAATGATACTGGTAATAATAATGAGACCTATATTAGTGATAGTGATATTGATAACAGATTGGGAATAACAGTACTAACAGTTATCTCAGTTTTAAAAATAGTAATAGTAATAGTGATATTTATAATGGTGAGACTGGAAGTAGTTAAACTATTGGTGATAAAGATGGTAATAGTGATATCTATATTAATGACAGTGATAGTAATAGTCGTAAGTGCTTTAGACATATTAATAGTGATAACTATTTTTTGCAATAGTAAAGGTAGTGAAAGCTGTAATAGTGAGAATAATAGTGATATCTGTATTAGCGATAGCAATAGTGATAGCTGTACTAGTGATAGTAATAGTTATAGTAATATTTAAAACTTTTAGTAATAACTACAGTAATAGTGATATCTGTATTAATGATACTACTAATAATAGTGACTATATTAGTGATAGTAATATTGATAACTGTGTTATAATAACGATACTAAAAGTTTGATCTGTTTTAATAATAGTAATAGTGATACCTATATTAATGACATATAATATTACTATATATTTTATAGCTCATATACAGAATGTAACACAAATACTGTTCTGCTCATTTACAATTTGATTTTTACTGAACTTGATATTTTGATTTTGCTTCTTACATAATAATAATTCTCAGCCAGACTCCTTCGTCCTCAGAGTGGCTGCTGGTAAACAGATACAGTTTGTGCTTGGCTGTTTTGTATATTCGGGACTGCACGTCTGCTCAGTCCTCTGAGATGCAAAGCAGAAAGAGCAAAGGCTGAAGAATGGGATCTCATGAAGAAACATGCAAAACACTCGCTCCCTCCTTCAGAGCAGTGAACAACGTTTCCACCCAGAATCAGCTCTGCTTACAGAGTTTAGACAGGCAATAGCTAAAAACCAAACCAGCCATGCTGCGGCGGACCTCAAAATACAGGACTTACCAGCTTTTCAGCTAACGTCTTCACAGGGAGGGAAACACAGGTTACTACGTGTTCACTAATAAATCTGAAATGGACAAAAATAGCACAGTGATTAAAAAGCCTCTCCTGTTGCCCATATTCATAAAAGCGGAGTGTGAGTCATGAGCGCGTCTATAAAACAAGGTGTAAGTCTAACTATGTATCTAACTTTATCCTGGTCAAATTTCATGTTTTGTTGATTTTCTGAGTGAAAATAAGTAACACATCTTCTACAGAGTACACATGGAAATATGACATTTTGATGCACAATTTCGTTTTGCTAAAAATGTCAGAAAAAGATAACATGAAATATAATTGAGCAAATAAACCGTATATTAAAATTGTGTAATTGTGTATTATATGTGCAGAACAGATTTTTTTCCCATTTGACCAGGCTGCTCAAACGTTTGCATTCAACTGGTAGATAGATGGACAGACAGACAGATAGACAGACAGTTTTTCGGAGTGATCTTGTTAGTAGTTGTTTGTAGAGTGTGAGCTAATGAACTGTAAGCTGGTCATACTTGATTTTATTGAGCAACACTGCAGCCTGGAGGCGAAACTGAAGCACTGGGTGCCGAAACGTCCACTTGCACAAGAATGTGGTCGAACCTGATGTGTGAGTGAGAGAGAGAGAGGGGGGGGGGGGGGGTGAGAGAGAGAGAGAGAGGGGGGGGGGGGTGAGAGAGAGAGAGAGAGACAGAGAGAGGGGGGAGTGAGAGAGAGAGAGAGAGAGGGGGGGTGAGAGAGAGGGGGGGTGAGAGAGAGGGGGGAGTGAGAGAGAGAGAGAGAGAGGGGAGGGTGAGAGAGTGTGGGGGAGAGAGAGAGAGAGAGAGAGAGACAGAGAGAGGGGGGAGTGAGAGAGAGAGAGAGAAAGGGGGGGGGTCAGAGAGTGTGGGGGAGGGAGAGAGAGAGAGAGAGAGAGAGAGAGAGAGAGAGAGAGAGAGAGACAAAGTGGGAGGGATAAAACATCCCAAACATGTTGCACAACCTCTTCTCTGAACTATTCATTCTAAATTCATTCTAAATTCACCTGCATGTGAGGCAACTGGATTCAGATATGATCTCAGAATGTGAAGGTTGGTGCCTTGGTCAGTTTTTTTTTTTCCGTTTTTCAGCGAAACCAGTATTTACATGTGTCCATCACAACTGACCCCAAACTACAGGTCAGCAGATCTGTCGTTTTTGTAAAAACAGTGAGAGGTGAGATCTGACCCATCTGCAAACATCACACATCCAAACACACATCTACTGATACGTCCACTGATCTACTATCTACTGACAGGAAAAGCACCTATGATGAGTGTTGAAATTAGAAATGAAGATCCTAATGCGTGGCCACGACTTAGTAAGGCATGGGAATGAGGTCCTAATGCGTGGCCATCACTTAGTAAGGCGTGGGAACGAGATCCTAATGCATGGCCATGACTTACTAAGTCATGTAAGTCGTGTAGTGGCAACAACTGTCTGTCCCATTCCCACGCCTCATGAAGTCATGGCCATGCACGTATTAATAAGGCAGGACCACACGTTATGTTTATTTATATGGGCTGTCACAGGCAGGGTGACAATACACTGGAGTGAGGATTGGAGTCTGTTGGGCTCAGACAGTTTGAGATGGAGGTATATGGGCCACTGTAAAAAGTAATGTAATTACTATCTGGGTCATTTAGTTTGTTGTCTATCCAGTGTAATTACTTTTTACACACTGTTATGGTCCGGTAATCCTGTGAAACACTGTATATGAGTCATATATCTAGTAACAAATCTTGTGAGAAAGTCAGTGCTGAAGACAGACGCTGGAGCATCTTTTGGACTGCATGCTTCCTTAAAAATGGAAATTATTCCAAAATAACAAAATTCAGGGGTTCTTTAGTAAAGGCAATGGCTCTGTTTATTACCATGAAATCAACACAGAATCAATTTGTGGTTTTCATGGTGAAATAGTTCTTCAGATTGATGGAGAATGTGTCATGTATGGTTCTATATAGCACCAAAAAGGGTTCTTCCATTGTTAAAATCTTGACATCATGAACAATAGCAGAAGGCCTTTTGGTGCCATGTAGAACCATTTTCAAAAATATCCGATATAGGACCATATGCAACACATTCTCCGTCAACCCGAAGAACCGTTTAAGCATGAAATTACTAGAGAACCCTTGAAGAACCGGCTTGTCATGGACCCTGGTGAATTATTGACCATTTTAAAACACTGACTACAGTTACTCTCAACAAGGGCTTCAAGAGGTGAGGGCAAAAATCATAGAGCTGAGAGCATTATAACATCACAGCAATGCCAAATAAACGGAGAGCAGTTTTATATCAGGTAAAACAGCCCATATTTTAACTGATAAACCAAACAAATAAGTGCATTTTCTAGTGTGCTTCGTTATTCCTACCAGAGGGGGCGCACTTGTACAAAACTTGGTACATACATAGGAGCGAGTGCCCTGGGGTGGATAAAAATCAGAAAATACAAGAAAAAGGTAAATAATGTATCATTAAAGAAGACGAATTTGTATGAATGTGGTTGTGTCCTTGTGAAAAGCTCAGATTATCTCAATTTGTCTCGTCCTCAACGAAGCCTCATGTTCGAATTTCCCCGTTCCACCTTAAATGATGCGGCTGTTAAAGTTCCCGTTCCATTAAAGGTAGAACGGGTAAACCCGAACAGAAAAGCTGGCGGACAGGAAGCCGAGTTTGATCCAGAGTTTTAAAACGTGAAGGTTACAGTTCCACCTTTAACGCACCGCTTAAGGTGGAACGGAAAGTTTGAACAGGACTCCGACGAGCAGGAAGCCGCCCTCGAATGTAAACAGTAAGGCCAGCGTTAGCCTGGGAAAGAAATTAGCATACAACGCCCACAAGAGCGAAGTTTAGGAAGACGGAGATAAACCTCGAAACAACCACTGACGGCCTTTTTGAGAGGACAGCTCACTAAACCCGTGACCAAATAAAAGTTTATTAAAACTGGAGATAAATATTAACATTAGCCTCTTCTCCTGCCGTGTGTTTCTCCCCCGGCGCCCTACGCAACAGGTGCCTAGCCACGCCCAGTCGTGGGAGCCTCGTTAAATATTCATGAGATGTTAATGACTGGTCGCTAAGCAGCGAGCCAGAGGAAAGTCAGAAGGCAGCAGCAACTTTGAGTTGTAGTTGGCGGTGTAGCTGGACTGTCCAGTGGAGGGTTTTAACCTGCTGTTGTGTTTAAAGTGGACACTTTTTGATATTTGATTGCTTAAAAAACGAAAATAGCAAAACACAAATGTCGCCTTCGGTGTCCCCTCGCTTCTTCAGCGCGAAAGAGGTAGCGAAGCACTGCAGTAAGGAGTCGTGCTGGGTGCTGAAGGGGACGCGGGTCTACGATGTGACCGAGTTCATCCGCATGCATCCCGGCGGAGAGGCGCTGATTTTACGCCGCTGCGGGAAGGACATCAGCCGTGAGCTGGAGGGACCTCCGCACCGCCACTCCGAGAACGCCAGGCGGTGGATGGAGCAGTACTACATCGGGGAGCTAGACAGAAACAGCACAGAGCACTACACAGAGGTAACTTCTGTTTCTGAAATGTACTGAAATAATGAAGATTTGGGATTTTCTTAATATTTGGTTTCATTTTCAAAGCTGAGGCTGAGGAGCTGAGACTGGACTGGAGGTCCACAGAGAGAAGTTTGAAGAAAAAGTTTGGTCATATCACCGAAACCATGTAGACATTGTAAATAAAAGTTCATTTTTGGTCTTACTTTAAACATTTGTGCTGTCAAGGCAGCAGTAGCACCTGGCTGTCGGTAGAGGGGTGGAGCTGAGGGCACTCACCTGGGACAGGTGAGGTGGGGAAAGCTCAGGTAGACAGGTGCACTGGAAACAGAATGGATTGACACCAATTTTTTCATTGTTGTTGCATAATTAAAGGGTAAAGATGTAAACAAAGTCGTTCAGAGCGGTTTGGTGTGAAATGCTCCCTTCTAGAGAAACTTACCAAGTCAGAATTGTTCACAGTGGTGGTGATAGGAACCAGACATCCACCTCTAAAAGCTCCCTCACAGAAAGTTATTACCTAAATGGTTATGAACACGCTGCCTGATGCGCGAGGCATTGCTTTTCATGAAGCTTTTGGCGTAAAATGTACTGTTCACGGTGGAGGGGTAGGTGCAGGGCGCTGTAAGGCAAAATCGAACCCATAAAAAAACATCTTTTTTCAGATTTATCACTAGTTTACCATCATCAGCATGACATATACATCTCAGAAGACTCACGTAGGTTCACTGGTGGTTTTGGACAATAAATGAAGTGGCTATATTTGTGTTGTGCTCATGGCGACCCCTGGTTCCTATCACCACCACTGTAAAGAAATCTTTAGTGTGTAGGTTCATCTACAGTAGACCATTTTGCATCAGACTCCTTTGAATGACTGTTTAAAGTTCACCAAGTGATCCATCCATCCATCCATTTCCATCCAAACCAGTTTCTTGGTTAAAAGCACTGCATTGCTTTGAAGACCTGTCTGCTAGAGCGCTCACCTGAATGGAAGGGAAGGTGCTAATTGCAAACTTGGTGATCTTCAGTGTGTGGGAGGGAGAGAGAGTGTCAGACCGGTCTGGCTTGTCTGTCCCTGCTGAGACGTTTAGACAAAAC
Organism: Pygocentrus nattereri; assembly: GCF_015220715.1. Taxonomy (NCBI): domain Eukaryota; kingdom Metazoa; phylum Chordata; class Actinopteri; order Characiformes; family Serrasalmidae; genus Pygocentrus; species Pygocentrus nattereri. The sequence continues at coordinate 3,839,379 of NC_051218.1, forward strand.
CCGCAAAATAATGGCTCTTTTAAAGCTTTCCATTGTGCTCTGCAGGCTTTTTCAGCATGTCCGCCCATTAGTTTGCTGTGGTTGTCCCTTGTCTGGCCTAGATGATATGATCGCTGCAGTGTGGTGCTGCGGTTGAGATGCTTTCTCTTGTTTGGGAGATATTGAATGCGTTCTAGGACTTTTCCCTGTACAGAACAGAAAATTCTGCTTTATTGACTTCTGCATCTTGCCCATTGACTTCTATTGTAAGCCTGATTTCTGTTCAATGCTTTCTGTTCATTTGTATGTATGGGCAAAATTATTCTCTATGGAAAATGACCTTGCGCTGCAGACGCAGTGGACAAAATGAAGTTAAAACTACTAGAGTAGTCCTTTGGTCAGGCCACGTTTAAGCAGTGATGAGGCTAAAAATGAATGTATAGCTGGAATGCATGGATGTGGAAGTGTGTGGAAATGCCGTGTGCTTTCACGAATGCAAAGCAGCCTCAAATCTGCTGCATTCTTTGTCGATCTGAGTTTGTTCATTGTTCTTCCTGAAGAAGCACCACCCTTGTTGAGCGCTTGCACATACAATATACTTTTGTGGACCCGATAACCCTCCGTGGCATGAGGCCTAACAGCATGCACACTGCTGGACCTTAATTAAAGCGATAGTTCAGTGGAAAATCAAACCTGAACTCTTTTCCCCTGACCCCAAATGTAGTCAGTCAAGCGTGGAGTCTGAGGTTTGCTTATTTTGGAGCTAAGAGGCTAATAAGACACCCAATAAGATTTTGGATGCCACTGACTTCCATTATGTGCTGTGGCCACACGATAAATCTCCTTTTTATTGTTGCCGCAATATAAGTCTCCAAGAGAGATGCAGTTTTAAGGGCTGTCATGATAAAACAGTGCCAGAGTGATGTAAGTCCATTGATGGGGGTTTGAACCGACGAGCGTGGAAACTTTCAAAATGCATGTGCACGGCTAATCTAAACTATATATATATATATGTATATATCGCTGCTGTCGGAAGAAAACTTTGTATCTCCAAAATGGTAACTTTACAGGAGAAGGAAAAAACATACTTTACTTTTAATGCAAGTCAATGGAACCAGACGTCTTTCCAAGTTATTTTGGGCTGTTTTTTTTAGTCCATTCATCATGAAATTTACATACATTGTAAAAGGCCACGAGTGTTTTCAAATTCTGTCAAAAACTGAAAAATGTCAAAAATGGAGATACAAGGTTTTCCTCTGACAAGTGATATATATGTATGAAATACACATTTCTGTTGGACTGTATGTAAATATACTTGTATATATATTTATCAGTTTTTGTAGCCTTTATATTAAAGGCAGCTCAAGGAAATGGCTGTACAGTGCACAAAAAATTGTGCTTGCAGTTTCGATGTAAGTAGCTACTTCATATTTTTGCTCCTATTTGCTTAAATCCCCAGTGTTTTTATATACTAAGGTCTCTTATTCAGTAATTATAGGAACTGCAGTGGAAACTGGCTGAGCTATTCTTAGGCAATAGAATTGTGTAATAAAACTTTGGGAGTGGCGGTGGGCCCTGGGTTAAAAGGTTTGGGCTCAATCAGTGATGAGTCGGCCTATAGCACACGATTTGAATCAAAATTCATCGCTGCTCTTTACGGCTGCAACTAACGATTATTTTCATTGTCGATTAATCTAATAGTCAGTTACTTTCTTGATTAATCGATTAGTTGTTTGGTCAGAAAATGGTGAAAAAATGTCGATCAGGGTTTTCCAAAGCCCAAGATGAGATCCTTAAATGTCTTTTCTTGTCCACATCATAAAAGATATTCAGTTTGGTGTCACAGTGGAGGAAAGAAACCAGAAAATATTCAGATTCAAAAAGCAGAAAGACTTTTTTTTTTTTTTTAAAGTACTCAAACCGATTATTCAATTGCCAAAATAGTTGGAGATTAATTTAATAATCCACAACGAATCGATTCATTGTTGCAGCTGGATGTAACTCGTAACTGCGGTATCAAACATCGCATTTTATGTCCGTATCATGCAGCCCTTCTTATTATCTATATCAGCCTCGCAGCTCCAGGGCAAAACTGAAGAACTTCAGACACCAACCCTGTCTTGGCTGATCTGCTACTTTTGCGGTGAGGAGGTACACTGTATATTTTTTCCTGCTGAGTTTTCACCTGACATTTTATCTTCATTTATGTTTATATGCATTAACTTCGGATTTCTGATTTTATATGTAGAGATAAAGTTTCTGGCCTTTACTCCACAGTCGTGGAGTCGATGTGTTCGTATAGTCGTGTTTGATGATGATTAACTCACACACTGTTTTATCAGTTTTTTACAACTGTTTTCCAGCTTCTAGTTATTGATTAGAATGCAACTCAAATGAGTTGCGCAAGCTCTGCGTGTGCAGTCTTGCTCTTTAACTACTTTACTGTGTGTCCTCAGTCACACTGGATATCAAGTGTGACAACATGCCGCGCAGATTAGGGTGAGATATTTGCTCCGTTGATTGCTGTACTGCAGCGGAGGTTTTGATTAGTGAGGTATTGACTGCTACAGCAGATTCTGAGTATCCAGACACACCCTCTCTCGGAGTTCAGCTACCCCCAAATCCCCTTAGACTACAGTGCAGACTGAAACTATATTCAAGGTGCAGGGAAAATTTGATGGGCCCTGTCCTTTTGTGGAGATAGCAGATAAACGATATGGCAAAAATGTCACAGTATCACAAATATGTGTCCATGATAGAATCACAGTATTTCATTTATTTCATTTGAGTTGAAATAGACAAAAATCAAACACTGAATAAAATAAGATGATGTCATAATGGGCTGACAGCCAATCAGCTCCTTGTTACTATGCGGTTTAATCTACTATACTATACTCTACCATATCATACTCTACCATACTATACTATACCATACCATACTATATTATACCATACTATAATATACCATACCATGCTATACCATACTATACCATACCATACTATATTATACCATACTATAATATACTATACTATACCATACCATACCATATTATACCATACTATAATATACTATACTATACCATACCATACCATACAATATTATACCATACTATAATATACCATACCATACTATATTATACCATACTATAATATACTATACTATACCATACCATACTATATTATACCATACTATAATATACCATACCATGCTCTACCATACTATACTATATTATACCATACTATACTATACTATAGTATACTATACTATACTATACTATACCATACTATATTATTCCATACTATAATATACCATACCATGCTCTACCATACTATACCATACCATACTATATTATACCATACTATAATATACTATACTATACCATACCATACTATATTATTCCATACTATAATATACTATACTATACCATACTATACACTGTTTGTTGGGGTTACAGACTCTCTGTAATTGGTCTAAATCCCATTTTTATGATCCATGCAGTTGTTTAGTGAACAGAAAGAAGACTTCATCTTCATCTGATTTAGCTGCTGTCATGTCTGATGATTGTTTATGTGCTGAAGATCTGGGAACTGTTTTTCTGACGCAGACATTCAGCTTATGTACACTGTGTACTGGAAAAAACACTAAATATTACACTCCGGCTAAGTGGACACAGTGGCAAAAAGCCAAGGCTGTTTTTGTGCTTAAAGGGGAATTCCAGAGTTATTCAGAATGGTTAATTGTCAAGAAAATGATTAATTTAGATATTTTTACAGTGGTGGTGGGATAGGAAGTAGGGGTCGCCATGTCTCCAACACACATATAGCGTTTTTTTTTTTTTCTTTTCCGAAACTACCAGTGAATCAAATCAAATTTATTTGTAGTGCTTTTTACAACGGGTGTTGTCACAAAGCAGCTTCACAGAATTCCAGCAAAGACAAAGTTTTAACAAGAATGTGAAAACCCCCAGGTGAGCAAGCCAGGGGTGACGGTGGCAAGGAGAACCTCCCTCAGAGCCGAGGAAGAAACCTTGGGAGGAACCAAGGCCCACAAGGGGGGACCCGTCCTCCTCTGGTCAAACTACCTACAGAGTTATTATACTACTAATATTAATATCAGTAGAATTAGTAGTAGTAACAGATGGGAGTCCATGAAAACCAGTGGGTGGGCAGCTAGTCCAAGGCAGGTGACAGTAGCGCGTTACTGTATTCTAGCCTAGAAGTAATAAAGGCATGTACTAGTGTTTCTGCATCACGCAGGGACAGGGCATTTATTATCTTGGCAATGTTGCGAAGATGTAAAAAGCTGTTCTAGTGATGCCGCCTGTGTGTTGATCGAATGATAAATCTGACTCAATTATGACGCCAAGGTTTTCTTCTGCTCAGGCAGGTGTAACTGGAAAGTCAGCGAGATTTGAAATGAAATCTGATAATTTATGTCTTGACAATTTTGGACCCAGAAGGGGAACCTCTGTTGTGTCACTCCCCACACATCACAATATGAATCAGTCATCATATGAGCGGATGTATGAAAAAAACAAAGATACGAGGCAGAAAGCCGAACACTAATTAAAAGAGTGATCACTGACTCTGATGTGAACACGCCTGTTCTGAGATTTGGAGGGAGGATGACAGCGCAGTCAGCCACACAGCTGATTAGTCATAGGGGGCAGGCTTCTGTATGAGTGGAATGAAAACCTGCAGCCGCCCTCCTTTCTTTACTTGTACTTTATTTGGCATCATTTTAATCCGCCACAGTGTCAGCAGCATTTTCTATAAAATCAGACCTGGTCTTTATTGCTTCTCTCAGTTGTTTGTGACGTCTGTTTAAGCTTATTTTCTAAAATAAAAGTTTTATTTAAAATCTGTTTGAGGAGGTTAGAAACTAGTTAGAGCTTGTATGCAGGACGGTAATCTGGGTGGTTGGAGGGTGGACCAGCAGTCCTTGACCTATATATGGACCAATATATGCTTACTATATATATATATATATATATATATATATATATATATATATATATATATATATATATATATATATGCCTAGCCCCTGTGAGTTATCCCGTTTACGAGCGGAAGTGTTTCTGGAATGGAAGTCACACCGTAATGCATTTTACAGAGCAGCGTATATTGTGTCTTTGACCTTGCCGAGCTGTTAATATGAGTTACCCTGTAACTGCAACTGCCACGGAGGCCCTGGCGTAGCCTAGCGTCTCTGATGGTGCGGAAAAGTCAAAGGTTGAACGCTTGCCTCACATGTAACACGTTCTCAGTTACACCTTTGTTTGCTCTTCTCAGTCGTTCCTCCCAGGCTTTATACCTGGATGACTCTTCACATCACTGGTACACACACCGTCACAGAGTCAACGGAGCTAATGAGCGTGTCGGGGAGTGTCACACTGGCGCGTCGGTGTATCACGCCTGCCGTTACTTCTTCATTCATGCAATTTCAGTGGGATAAATGAGGTCAGCTGATACAGGCACAAGTGGGATTGCACAAATCCAGCCCCTTTTCTTTGGCCTGGACCACATGGTGCTCAAAAAACTCAAGTTACCAAACGTGGTGGCGTCCCAGCGGTCAGCGAACCTTTATAACACTCATGAGCTCATGGCTTTGACCCCAGTGTAGCGTCTACTCCCAGCATAAGCCTTTGATCTAAATACTGTTTTGACTGGTCAGCATAAGCTGCTGTGGGTAAATCAATATGATTGTGAAAGACACTGTATAAGCACATGTATAGTAACAATATTAAATATGACACTATCAAACACTGAGCCTACTTATTCTCCATTCTTATTCAAATTTGAATTGGTATTTTTTGCCAAATGGAAAGTTTTCACAAACAAACGATGTCTGAGTGTCTCTCTCTGTGAGCGAATGATCAGTGTCTGAAAGGCAGGGCAGCGTTCACATGGTGGTGACTCTTGCTAACGATATGGCTTATTGCCCAATTATATGAGGGCTTATAATGAAACCAGCTGTTTATCTGCATTATAAAAAATGAAGAAGCCCATTTCGATTACAGTTTCCAAAATGATCAGCATAGCGTGTGACGAGAGCTATGATTTTCAGTTTGACTAAATGTAGCTTTTACGCAGAGGGAAGTCATTGGAACTAGAACTGATGACACAACGTTTATTACCGTAACTGTGTCAAAAGTTTATCTTTATTCTTTATTCATTTTTTTGCGTTCTTCTGAAAGCCTTCAGCACTTGTGAGATGAGGGGGGCAAAAACCCAGGATGTAGACACTTTTCCCTTTAAAATAAAATTAAAATGGACAGAAATACACAGATTAGAACAGTACTGGCAAATACTCTGAAACCTGAATTGTATACAAAACAGTCAGATATACAGTGAAACCACATGGGCAAGGTTTAAGATGTGGTTTGAGGTAGTCATGGGCACGATGGCCAAACATTTATATCTTAGAATAATTAAAATGGCCTATTTTCATAGGTTAACAGTGGTCTATTATTCTGGGTCCCTTTACTTTTTAATAAGAAGCATTTTTAACCACCAATATTAAATATTAAATGTGTTATTCTGTGAAACAGTGAAAACAAAACTGAAGACTATTTAGATGCTCCTATGCCAGTATTGCTTTCTAGCACTAGCCCCTCAGGCCTGTTGCTATAGGTTGTTTCATGTCTTGATTTCTTCAAGGTTGAAGTTCGACAGCTTTTTTTCCCAAACTTCCTGTTCCACTTCAAATGGAGCAGAAGTTACGTGCAGCTCTTTCACTGTCCTGTTGTGGCTGCACAGCTGAATTAGGTTTGTAGGTAATAATAAAATTAACCCTGAAGATCAGCGCAGACGGCTGGTCACCATAGCAACACAGACAACAGTCTTGCCCAGCTAGTAGCTAACGAAGTGGCAAAGAGAGAGATTTAAGACGAACATCGATGATTTGAAGACCAAAGACTTATTTGTGTTCATATTCACTCCAGCTGGTTTCCTGATACATTTAATCTGCAACGAGAAACTGACAAACACAAAGTCACAAGGCTGAGGTCAGCTTATCGTTCACCAGCTTCTTGTTTGAATTCTCCCACCTTAAGTGGTGCAACAGTTGGCTACATAGGTGGCTACATTCTAGCGCCTCAGGTACCATAAAAACAAAGTTACTGCTTCATATGAACTGGACTAGATGGCGGGAGGTGATTAAGGCTCTGCTGTGTTTTCATTTTCATCTGACTGAAACATCCCTGACTCAGCCATTCAGCCATATAACTAATTGCATGTTGCGTTATCTGCACTTGATGTAGCGGTTGTGACAAAAATCATACCTGAGGATTTCCAGGCGTACCAGGTGAACTGGTATACTGGTTTCCAGTCCTAGTTTGAGGCATGAGTGATGATTTACGTATGTAATATGCACAGCGCTAACTGCTGGGATTATCCATTACTTGTTAGCTATAGCCTTGTAGCTCCAGTGCAAATATAAGGAAGCAAACTTTAGACACCAAACAAAAGCTGATTGACTTCATTTTCAGGGAAAACTGAGCACATTTTATATTTCTCTGAACGGCTCCTTTACATGCCACCCATGATGAGGCTGTGGTTGGGTCAGACTCTGCACCGGGCAGCATACAGTCTTCTGACAGCCCTCAGAGAAGAATGCACGAGGGCAGGAGCTGGCGGCCTCCCATCTCCGGAATTCCTCCTCTGCGTGGATATGAATCTCATTCCTCCTTCAATAACCTTTTTGTTTTCCCGTCCCCCATCCCTGAATGAGCATGCCAACCTTCCCCCGATGGCTGCTGGACAACGGAGCAGCTGGTCAGCTACATCTTTAAGAACTTTATCTCCAAGTCAGAATCCCAAGTCCGATCATAAAGGTCCCTGCAATCTTTATCTGCCCTGTGGCTGAAGATAGTCAGTCGACGATGAGCTGCTGTGATGTTAGCTACAGCTATGAGATACGCCCATATCAGGCTTATATTGCTGGATCCTGGCGATATAACTTGGAATATATTCAGAACACTATAGCGAATCCTTGAAACGATGTGGTTTTGTCTGCAGTATTATCATTATTATGAAAGGCACTGAAAATAGAATCGTCCTCACTTTTTTTTAGAATACAAGATGTTGATGTAAACGTACTGTGTAAATGCTGGTGAAGTTTTAAGTTGTTCAGTCCAGAGGTAAACAGCCCACTTTAAATTGTTGTGATGTCACAAAAAACACTGCAGTTGCACAGAAGTGTTTCAGCCTAGACTGCTTTTTAATTAAGGCAGTACAAAGAGAACAGAGGTCATTTACAAATATCAGTCTGAAAGGCAAAGTAACAAAACACTGCTGTCGCAAGAAAACCTCGTGTTTCCATTTTTTGTCATTCTTTCAGTTTTTCACATAATTTGTAAACACCTGCTGCCCTTTATATTGTGTGCAAATGTCATGATGAATGGACTAAAAGAAACAGCTCAAAACGACTTGGAAAGACGTCGGGATCCATTGACTTACATTAAAAGTAAAATAGTTGTCATTTTGGAGATACGAGTTTTTTTTTTTTTTCTGACAACAACGAAAAGCAGCCTGTTCAATTATAAGGGATACTGTGAGGTTGAAAAATGTAATGATGGATTAATTATGTCTGATTTTGGTGCATAAACTCACATAAATGTTATAAATAAAAACGCACTAAAATGTGGGATAAATGCCCTTCAACTAAAATGATGTGTGTATATATATATATATATATATATATATACTGTTCTGTAGTAAACCCAGAGCCAGTACTAACTTCTTAGATGCTCATTTGCATATTGTAGCCTTCTGTAATAGCATAACTAATATTGCAGTAACAATTAACAAACGCTTGTGTCACCCGTGTGGATGCTGTTTACACTCTTGTGTTGATATAGTGATGAGGACCTGCTGCTGTAGCTTCTCTATTCTCAGTCCTGTCTGCCTGGTCCCTACAGGCCCCTCCTGTACTGCTCTACTGCTGGCTGTGATAGCCCTCAGAGAGATAGAGAAAGAGAGAGAGGGGGGGGCTGAGGGAGATAAAGAGGTAGGGACTGACTGTGTTAGCAGAAATGGTGATCAGAGGGGACGGCCATGGCGTGGCCCAAGCTCTGATTAATTACTACACACCACAAACACAGCCGTTGCACTTGCCATCACTCTCCGGAGGAAACGGAGCGTCGCTTGCTGGCTAATTGCATCAAGCTACTGCGTCCCTCAGAGGTAGAGGTGGTCTGGGAACACAAATCGTCCACTGGGTGCACATCGTCCACTGAGGAGAAAAGACCTTGTGTAGATGACGAGTCCTCATCAGTGTCCAGTGTTGGCAGCCGGTTAGCTGTAGTTTTAGCTCATCTGAAGAGCCTCCATTACTTGTCCAACACAAAACCTACAGATCTTCCTCAGCTGCTCTCCAGTTATAAACCATGTTTTTCTCCCCTCATTGAACTACATGTGCAGCACCTCATTGAACTACATGTGCTGCACCTCATTGAACTACATGTGCAGCACCTCATTGAACTACAACATGTGCTGCACCTCATTGAACTACATGTGCTGCACCTCATTGAACTACATGTGCTGCACCTCATTGAACTACATGTGCTACACCTCATTGAACTACATGTGCAGCACCTCATTGAACTACAACATATGCTGCACCTCATTGAACTACATGTGCAGCACCTCATTGAACTACATGTGCAGCACCTCATTGAACTACAACATGTGCCGCCCCTCATTGAACTACATGTGCTACACCTCATTGAACTACAACATGTGCTGCACCTCATTGAACTACATGTGCCTCCCCTCATTGAACTACATGTGCCGCCCCTCATTGAACTACATGTGCTGCACCTCATTGAACTACATGTGCCGCCCCTCATTGAACTACGTGCCGCCCCTCATTGAACTACATGTGCTGCACCTCATTGAACTACAACATGCATTTGAAACATTTGCCGTTTTTTTTAGCTGCTAACAAATCGATTGAGCTACAGGACAAGTGCTTACTTAATGGAAAGTTTGCTCGCTTGGTGGCCGTCTTAGCAACACCACCAGGCAGTTATTTCCAGTGATACAAGACCAGCCTCCTATCTCTTTAACTACCTACAGAGTGATTATACTACTAATATTAATAGCAGTAGTATTAGTAGTAGTGATAGCTAGGAGGCCATGAAAACAGTGTATGGTGGGCATTTGTGGTTCAGTACCTGCCTGATTTTTTGTGATTCTGGAAATCACACTAAACAGTATTCTAGGATTGTATTTACTGTTCTCGATCAGCGAGGCCAGATATGCTGAGCGAGCTTTAGTGAGAGCGTCTCTATACACTGTCAGGCTGTCCTTCCAGGCAGAGTGGAACACTTCCAGCTTGGTTTGTCGCCATTTCCGTTCTAGTTTCCGACCTGTTTGTTTTAAGGTACAGGTTTTATCGTTGTACCATGTGGCTTTTTATGCCTTATTCTTTTTATTTTAAGTGGCGCCACATTTTCTAAAGTAGATCGGAAGGTATTTTCTAAATAATCGGTGAGTAAATCTAGCTCCATTGGGTCTGATGGAGTGGAAACTGGCGTTGATAGTTCTGGGAGATTTTCTATAAATTGTAGGGTGGTAAAAGGTCTTATTGAGCGCTTTGTAGAATAGCGAGGGGACATGCATATATTATGGCTAAGACGTAGCTCATATGAAATTAGGTAATTGTCGGAGATTGTCTGAGGTTTGCGGTAGCATATTAAGCTTGTCTATGTTAAGACCTAGTGTCAAAACTAAATCTAACGTATGACTACAGTCGTGTGTCGGCCCTATTACATTTTGGGAAATACCAACAGAGTCTAGGATTGAGGTAAATGCCCTTTTTAATGGGTCGTCTACCTTCTCAAAGTGGATATTAAAATCTCCTACAATTATTACTTTATCATTACACACAGCCAGGTTTGCAGCATAATCACTAAATTCTTTTATAAATTCAGAGTCGGGCCCTGGTGGTCTGTAAATGTTAAATAATGAAAATGTTCTTTTTTGTGACCGGGTTTGTATCGTGAATGGAAAGGACCTCAAAGGAAGTGAAAGTGTCGCATTGTTTCTGACTAATATCGTGAGTATTTTGGCAGAATACACAGACTCCACCTCCCTTGCCTGATAATCTTGGCCTATGTGCGTAATTATAGCCTACAGGGTGGCTTCATTTCATCAAAATCGGACAAAACGCACAGTTTGTAGTGTTTGTCTCAAATAACACACAAAAATGTGTTCTTCAGGTTTTTAGGGTGCAGATTTCCACAACTGAGGTGGGCTTTTACCACTTAGGGCTTTACCAGCAAGCTGATTGGCCCCCACCCCTCATAAACAAATGCCATGTTGAGGGTTATGAGCTTTCCCATTCGTCTTCCGACCAGTGACCGTCAGGTACCAGCTAACCTGCTAGCTAGGCACATTTCCTCTGTAGTAGCCAATAAAATTGTTTGGTTGGAGCCAAAATTTTGGGACAATGGCACAAAACGTATGTAGCTAACTCACAGCATATCAGCCTATTTAATCGTTAGCATATATTTATGTTTGTGGCATGATTGCTGCACGGCTCTCACCACCATAACTATCACTGCTAACCACTCGTGAACTGAAGAGCTCATCTATATTTTAGACCACTTGGCACCTCCCTGCAAAGCTTTTCTCTTTTTAATGCTCACTTTCTCCTCACCATCTTTACACTTCTCTAGCACTGAAGATGGCGCTGAATAAATTGCTTTGAATGCACTACTGATGTAGTGTATTTTATTTGTATGGAACCATCGTGCAAGTCGTGTTTCAGTGTGGGAAGTTGAACTTTGCTATTGTGCTGAACCAAACCACATTTAGAAAAGAGGCTGGGGGATCAAATCTCCAGCGTAGTGGTAAATGACTATGGTATGACTATTCACACACTGCCCAAGAACTCGGACAATACAGTGCGCCTTAGAATACATGAAAATAGTTACTAATATGTAAAAAAATATATAGATATTTTTGGGGCAGTCGTGGGCTGGAGCTTAGGGATCTGGCCCTGTGACCGGAAGGTCGCCGGTTCGATCCCCAGGGCTGACAGTCCATGACTGAGGTGTCCTTGAGCAAGACACCTAACCCCCAACTGCTCCCCGGGCACCGTTGATTGGGCTGCCCACCACTCCGGGCAAGTGTGTGCTCACTGCCCCCTAGTGTGTGTGAGCACTAGTGTGTATGTGGTGTTTCACTTCACGGATGGGTTAAATGCAGAGGTGGAATTTCCCCGGTTGTGGGATCAAAAAAGTAACACTTAACTTAAACCCTCAGTTCATCCAAACATCCACAGAAGGTCATGTGGAGCTGTGATTGGTCAGGATGCTCCCATTAAAAACACTGATCGGTTGTAGACCCTTTTACACACTAAGGCCCGTCTGCAAATTCAATATTGTGATAACAGTGAACAACCAATATATCGTGCAGCCCTGGTCTCTGTGGAGGAGGCTGAGAGACAGACAGAGGAGACTGTATGAGCCTCTGTCTCTGAGCTGCTAATGCTGTGAGATGCAGCTGTAGATATGAACCTCAAGCTCAGGTTTGAAACATCACCACTGAAGGCTTTTCTCACTGTGGCTTTTCTCAGGAAGCTCCGCCGCTCTGAGCTCTAGAGCAACTTCACAGTTTTTTTTTACGTCTCGGGTCACAGGAAATGGTCTGTTTCACTGCTTGAAGCTGCGTTCTTTACTCTGTAAGGCTTCTTTACCACATGGATTTTGTTTCTGATTGAGTCCAGAGGCCATATTACAGTTTAGACACCGTGACAGCTCCAGTTAAGACTGAATTTAGGACAGAAGCTGTTACAGAACAGCAGGTCTTAATTACATATTCTTACTTATTAACTCCAGCTGCAAAAACCATGTTACATCCTAACTAGACAAAACTTCCTAAATACTGTTCTATCTTTAAGATAAACCTCAGAGGAGTCTTAACTTATCGCTGTTGTTGGAACAAAACCTGGCATCTCCATAGGCTTTACTTTTAATGGAAGTCAATGGAACCAGAATTTTTTCCAAGTCATTTTGGGCCGTTTCTTTTGGTCCGTTCATCATGAAATTTATACATGATGTAAAGAACAACAGGCATGTTCAAAGTATGTCAAACTGAAATGGAGATACGATTTTTTGTTCAGATAGAAGCGACACGTTTAACCGCCTGTTTCTATTGTTTTATGCAGTGATGGGCAGCACAGGTCACTATAACTACATTGATCTACACTGAAAACGTTCCTTTAACTATTGAGTTTTTTGTAACAGCATTTTAAGAGCCCAGACGCTGCAGACTCGATCTCCACCATCCACTCTTGTTACCTTTGTGCGTTAATGTTGATGATGAAATATTACAGTATTGGTGGTGAATAATGAGGAGACGGAGCTGAACGTGTGTCTGTTGGTTAGGAGTAATAATGTCAGCACGCTTGGATAAAGTGTTTGGGAAATGAAATTGCAATGACATCTCTGAGGCAGTGCCCAGTATGAGCCATTTCATTTTGGAAGAGTAAGATGGGACAAGAGGTCTTAAATACAGGCCCCAAGGCATATAAGCCTATGTACATATGGGCTGCTAGTGAGCTGATAGGTTGGAGTAGGTGTGGTAGTAGTAGGGAAAACACCCAAAAGTACTGGGCACTGGGCCTCCAGTGACACACCTGCTGCTGCCTGCTACACGATGACGTTCCGTTCACTTTTATAGCTCACGCGGTTTTAGTGTGCTGAGAGAAACTTAGGGGATGTATTTAGAGACAGGATTTGGGTGACTATTGGCTTCTAGTGTTAGCAACAGTAGCGTCATAGCTGATGTCTCGATCGATCGACTAGATCTGGGGAAATTGTGTACAGCAGATTTTTTGCCGAACCATTCTTTGAAAGAGTGCAGAATGTCGACTTTCGTTTGAAGGGACTTATATTGGGGATTATTTTTGGTGAACATACTAAAAGACCTAACGCACCAATTCTGTTCTTGAGGTTCAACAGTGGTTTGTTTCTTGTGGTGAAGATGAGGCTGTGATGGCGTTTTCTTCATATGATCATTTTCACACATCTGCGCAGACGTCCTGGCCAGCGTTCTTTAATTGTTCAGTGTTTTTTCTTTCTTATTGAATGTACTGCTGGATTTTTTGCTATTGCTTATCTCACCAGTATGTTCTCTAATCGGTATTAATGGTCTGCTTTACTGACACTGACACTTCTTTGGTCCTCATGTTGAGAGACAACAGCAGCAGACCTGCTTGTCAGCTCACTTGCACATAAATTAATCAAATCATCAAATCAAATCTAATTTATTTGTAGCGCTTTTTACAACTGATGTTGTCACAAAGCAGCGTCACAGAATTCCAGAAAAGACCAGGGGCAACAGTGGCAAGGAAAAACTCCCTCAGAACTGACGTAGAAACCTTGGGAGGAACCAGGCTCACCAGGGGGGACCCATCCTCCTCTGGTCAAACTATCTACAGAGTTATTATACAACTAATATTAATAGCAGTAGTATTAGTAGTAGTAACAGCTGGGAGTCCATGAAAACATCAGCGTAGGGTGGGCAGCTAGTCCAAGGCAGGTGGCGGTATCTGGGGCGTGGGCAGCTGGTCTGAGGTGGGAAGCAGGAGGGCTCGACAGTCTATTAATAACATCAAACTGGCCTAAAAGCATTGTGTGCAAGCAGTGTTTGTCCTGCTCTGATAATAATAATAATAATAATAATAATAATAATTAAGTAATGATTTTTTAACTTTTTTGTGTTTTTAAGCAGAGAAAACATTCAATTGAGCTACACTGCGGCCTTCCAGGACAACCCTACCTAGCTTAGTATCTCATGGTCAAGTTTTAAGAACGCTCATAATAGAAAACCACATTTTTTTTAAAAATAGGTTTGATGTAATATGTAACACTCTTATAGTTAACATCACTCCCCAGTCCACACAGACCATATATGAAAACCAAGCTGCAAAATCAGCCTGTTTGGAACTCATTTTGTTTTATGATGATAGCCTACAGCCATTAAGCTCCACCCACTCGTGCTGAAGTTATAAGGAGCGTTTCAGCCCAGAGTGCTTTTTGAGTGAGCCACAGTACAGGGGAGCCAATCAGATATGTATATCACTCTTAAAGGCACAGTAACAAAAACAGCCTGGTTAATTCTAAGAGCTTCAGAAGGCAATGCTAGGACTGTTTTTGAGAAATGAACCCACACAAACATCCTAAGTGGACCTAAAATACAAGAAAAATGAGACTTTTAACCACTTAATTGGCCAGGAACCACAGCTGCAGGTGAGCCATATACTTAGCATTTTTTCATGTAGTGAATGAATAAAATATAGAGTTATTAGAGTCTTTAAAGGCCTTTGACCTCTTGCGGAAGAGATGTTCCAGAAGCTGGAACCTTCAAGCAAATTGTGAATTACACACTGCTAAAAACGTTCCACCATGAAATGGAACACACACACACACACACACACACACACACACACTATATTCATCAGTGTGTTGCATCTACCTGTATTTTACTCAGTCATTATGACAGCTAAAGAGATCTTGCAGGGCTGCTGTTTGTACAACACTGGAGTTTAAAGCCTTTACTCAGGTGCTGATGCAGTGATGAAACTGCAGTTATGCAGAACATTGAGGTTTAAGCCGGTGGAGCTTTGTTAGCTTTACTTTGTCTAGACCCCGCCCACCACCTGGGGTGAAACTCCATCAACTTTAGACTGAAACTTGAGAAATTTTAAATGGTCTTTACCTCTTTAATCTTTATCGTTTGTAGTGTTTGTCCATAAAGACAAGAATCGTAGCTGCTTAATGAAACTGCACAAGCCAAATGTGATCCTTTGACCTGCTGCCTTGTAGTTCATCTGTTATTCTTGAGACTTATTAACTAGGAACTACTATGAATTATTCAGTGTCTACTACAGGGGTCGCAACCCAAATGTTAAGAAGAGCCATTTTGTTCTTTCAGCAAATGTGAAACCACCTTGGGAGCCACAACATTTTATGCCCATTTGACCATCTTGGCTGTAAAGATGTCTCAGTATGTGCTGATGTACTAGTACAGGCTGGAAATATAGTATAAACGGAAACACAGACTTGCTTTAAGCTGTAGCTCAGCTATAGCTGCTTTTCTCGCATCTCCAGCAGGAAACTTTTCCTCTGAAGAAAAATAGTTCCTTGTACAACATCTCAAAATTTTCCCGTTCCACCTTAAATGGTGCCTGAGGTGCCAAAATGTAACAGCTGCTCCATTTAAGGTGAAATGTGAATGAGAAGCAGCTTCAGCTTCACAACGTTTTAGTGTTTGATAACTTCTCGTTGCAGTTTAAACGTATCAGGAAACCAGCTGGAGTGATTATGAATGTAAAAATAGTCAATTTGTCTCCAAATGATCGATGTTTGTCTTAAATCTGTCTCTTTGCTGCTTCGTTAGCTACTACCTGGGAGAGATTGTTGTCTGCGTCGCTATGGTGCCAAGTAGGTGTCTTTCAGGGTAAAAGGGTGAATCAGCAGTTCTACCTTAACTCCAGTGTTTAAGACCTTTTATTGTTAAACTGTGTTGAAAGATCAGCAGAGCTTCATTTTACTGTAAAGGAAAATTATTTTATTTTTACCTATAAATTTAATTCTGCTGTGGAGCAACAACAGGGCAATTTCTGCTATAAATTATTCAGTAACTACTAATATATAAATAGTAAGTAATTATGAAAGGGAGACACATGCATTCTCCAGGGGTTTAAAGGGTTAAGGATATTAAGTCTTTGATGTCCTCATTTGACTCCAAGAGGACTTTCACCTCCTCATAAACACTTAAAACACATCACTACACGCTTTGGGCCAAAAACAGCCCAGAGAGATTCTTGTTTCAGATGACGAGCGTCTGTTTATTCACTGTTAAGGCCTTTCTTAGTGAAGTGTATTTTTTTGTCATGATTGCATGTATAGAATTGGACCACAGTACATCACATAGCTGATAACAGAAGCAGCAGCTATCGTAAAGTCTAACTTTATCCATGCTGTAGTCCATGTTCATCACATAATCACTTATGGCGACTTCTCTTCCATTCAGACATTTATATGCAAGTGAGATATGGTATCAGGGAGGGTCTCTGAGCTGGCTCAACGTTTCTCTCCATGGTGGAAGGTGGAGGTTTTTTCCCCGCCCATAGTTGTGTGGTGGTGCAATAAAAAATCTATAAAAAAGCTATTTTAAGCTGTCTGTTAAAAGCTATTTAAACCCGAATGCAACTTCAGTTGCTTGAAACGCACAGGAAACTGCACTTGAGTTGCATAATGTGAAGCTTCTTGCAACTCATCTGAAAGTCAGCTGGAACAGTTGCAGGCAGCTCAACTTCAACTTTCATGAAACAGCCAATCAGAAGGCCAATGATGCAGTGTGGTCACTTTAAAATGAACACTATCACTGGGTCAGTGGACAAGAAGTTAAAACAGAAGATTGATTTAGTGATTTAAGGACGGTAGTTCTTCATTTTGTTTCCTGAGCCTTGACAAACATGAAGCTCGAAGTTCACTTTTCTGTAACCAGCTCTGTTAAGTAGCAAGCTTGTGGTCCTTGTGCCACCATTTATTTTTCTAGCCTGCTGTTATTGTGGTTTACACAGCTACATTAATTTCTCATCTTTAGATCCCCACTAATTGTCCACAGATTTTTTTGGGATCCACTAGCTGAAGATGTGTTCCTTGGCAATCTTGATGAGCTTCTAGAGCAGAACTAATATCAAGTAGGCTACAATTTTAACAGGTACTTAAACATTAATTTTCAAAGGATTAATATACATACAACAGATAAAAACACAAATATATGGTAAAGAGACCTAATAAAACACAAATATATAGTAAAGAGACCTAATAAAACACAAATATATAGTAAAGAGACCTGATAAAACACAAATATATGGTAAAGGGACCTAATAAAACACAAATATATGGTAAAGAGACCTGATAAAACACAAATATATGGTAAAGAGACCTAATAAAACACAAATATATGGTAAAGAGACCTGATAAAACACAAATATATGGTAAAGAGACCTGGTAAAACACAAATATATGGTAAAGAGACCTAATAAAACACAAATATATGGTAAAGAGACCTGGTAAAACACAAATATATAGTAAAGAGACCTAATAAAACACAAA